>NC_057813.1:99674674-99690804 GCF_018294505.1 Triticum aestivum | reverse complement strand
TCCCGCGCCCCGCCGCCCAGGCCGCTCGCCGTCGTCCCCCGCCGCCACCTCCCAAGATCCGGTCGGCCCGAGCTCCTCCTCCGGCCGCCTCCCCGAGCTCCTCTCCATCCTCTCCGGCGAGTCCCCGGCCGCCTCGACGTCCGAGCCAGATCCGATCTGGACCTAGGGTTGATTTTCTTCCTCCCCCGAGATCCCCCAAGTCTTTTCTGCCAGTAATTTTGTTGCATGTTTGTTGCACCACAACTTTGCACCCGTGGCCTCCTTTTGGGCGTGTAGCTTACCACATTGTTCGCCTCGACGATTACATCATTTCATCTCATTGCATCATTTTCATTTGAGCTCATCTTGATGCCCGAAATGCTGTTGGAAGAGTGCTTCATAATGTTAGTTTCAGATTCTTATCAGAACATGCACTTTTGTCATTTTTGCCATGATTGATGTGTGCACCCTATGTACTTGATCCCTACATGTGTTTTGAACTATGCCATGCCATCTTTACAGAGGTGCTTACTATGTATTTTTGCGATCAATGTGGTGACTAGCACAAGCATGCAAACTAGGCTTCGTAATATTGCTGATTTTAGTCCCTATTCTGCTGATATTTTGATGCCATGTAAACATGTTGCTACAGAGAGATCCATGCATATTTTGAGATACTTCAGTAAGGGTGTTTTGAACATATGGTTATGCTCTATCCATTCATGCCCCTGGTTGCAATTATGGAGTAGTCTAGCATGTCATTTTCGTGCTCTACTTTTGCTTCAAAATGTTTCCTGGCAGATTGTTTACATGTTATTCAATTTTGCCAAGGTTGTTGTTGTTGATCCGTGTATGCTATGATGTTGTTTTTGCCATGTATAGCTTCTATGCCATGTATTCTTGATGGATGTATGCTTAGTTTATCATGAAATGCTCTATAGTGAGTGCATCGAGCTCGCGAAGGTGCCTTCGTAATTCTGTCAATGCCATGCTCTGTTTGCTGAATCTGGTAACAAAACTTGCTATGTTCACATGGGTGCCATCATATCTTCTGGTCCTTTTTGGCTCATGGTCACTAAGGGACTTTTGATCTATGCTTTGAGTAGATTCACGCCATGTCTTGTTTTGCTATTATAAGTTCATGTAGCATGTTGATAACTTGCTCTGAACATTTCTTTGTGATGCTGTTTATGCCATGTCCAACCTGATATTTTTTGCACTTTCACCATGCTTGTTTGAACCTGTTATGATGTGATTTAGCCGTAGCTCAGTGTTCCTCTTTTGTTAAGCATCTCCTGTATATCATTTCCATATGCTTTGTTTTTATGTTAGGGTGCTGTAGCATAGTTTCTTGTTGCATGCTAAGTTGCATCGTGCTGTTAATCGCAGATTTGTGTCATTCTTGTTTTGCTTGCCATTTGCAAACCGTGCATCCGTTTCCGGTGATCTTTATACCGATTTCAACCGAAATCGCCTCATCTTTTCAGCGGCATACTTGGTTTGCCAAGTTGATGCCTTGTTCATCCTTTTTCCTCCCGGAGCACGCATATGCATTGCATATCACATCTCGCATATCATGACATGTATTGCATCATGTTGCTTGTGCATTGCACCGTGATTTATTGTGTTCCTTTGTTTGTGTTCTTGCTTTGGGTAGAGCCGAGAGACGAGTACGTGCATGAGGAACCTGTTGAGTACGCTAACGAGGATCAAGCCTTCGACAACTCTGAGAACCTTGCAGGCAAGATGACCATACCTTTGATATCACTTCTATCTTTGCTTTGCTAGTACTCGCCCTATCGCTATGTTAGCTCTACCTGCCACTGTTTATCATGCCTCCCTATTGCCATGTCAAACCTCTAACCATCCTGTCCTAGCAAACCGTTGTTTGGCTATGTCACCGCTTTTGCTCAGCCCCTCTTATAGCGTTGCTAGTTGCAGGTGAAGATGAAGTTTGTTCCTGGTCGGAACATGGATATTTTGGGATATCACATTATCTCCTGTTTAATTAATGCACCTTATATACTTGGTAAAGGGTGGAAGGCTCGGCCTTATGCCTGGTGACTTGTTCCACTCTTTCCGCCCTAGTTTCCGTCATACCGGTGTTATGTTCCTTGATTTTGCGTTCCTTACATGGTTGGGTGATTTATGGGACCCCCTTGACAGTTCGCTTTGAATAAAACTCCTCCAGCAAGGCCCAAAATTGGTTTTAACATTTGCCACCTAAGCCCTTTTCCCTTGGGTTTTCGCGAGCCCAAGGGTCATCTTTATTTACCCCCCCGGACCAGTGCTCCTTCGAGTGTTGGCCTGAACTGAGCTGCCTGTGGGGCCACTTCGGGGAAACTCGAAGTCTGGTTTTACTCGTAGCTAGTCTTATCCGGTGTTGCCCTGAGAATGAGATATGTGCAGCTCCTATCGGGATTTTTCGGCACATCGGGCGGCTTTGCTGGTCTTGTTTTACCATTGTCGAAATGTCTTGCGAACCTGGATTCCGAGACTGATCGGGTCTTCCCGGGAGAAGGTATAACCTTCGTTGACCGTGAGAGCTTGTGATGGGATGAGTTGGGACACCCCTGCAGGGTATATTATCTTTCAAAAGCCGTACCCGCGGTTATGAGGCAGATGGGAATTTGTTAATGTCCGGTTGTAGATAACTTGACACTTGACTTCATTAAAATGCATCAACCGCGTGTGTAGCCGTGATGGTCTCTTCTCGGCGGAGTCCGGGAAGTGAACACGGTTTGAGTTATGCTTGACGTAAGTAGTTTCAGGATCACTTCTTGATCACTTCTAGCTTCTCGACCGATGCGTTGCTTCTCTTCTCGCTCTCACTTGCGTATGTTAGCCACCATATATGCTTAGTGCTTGCGGCAGCTCCACCATGTTACCCCTTTTCCTACCTATGAGCTTAAATAGTCTTGATCTCACGGGTGTGAGATTGCTGAGTCCCCGTGGCTCACAGATTCTACCAAAACAGATGCAGGTGCCGAGGATACCAGTGTAGATGGCGCAACCGAGCTCAAGTGGGAGTTTGATGAGGCCCTTGGTCGTTACTATGTATCGTTTCCAGATGACCAGTAGAGGAACCCAGTCGGGACGATCGGGGATCTAGCATTTGGGGTTGTCTTCTTTTCATTTGAATTTGACCGTAGCCGGTCTATGAGTGTACTTTGAATGATGTATGATCTTAATTATGTATTGTGTGAAGTGGCGATTGTAAGCCAACTCTCTTTATCCCATTCTTGTTCATTACATGGGATTGTGTGAAGATGACCCTTCTTGCGACAAAACCACCATGCGGTTGTGCCTCTAAGTCGTGCTTCGCCACATGGGAGATATAGCCTCATCATGGGTGTTACAAGTTGGTAATCAGAGCCATCCCCGACTTAGGAGCCCCCTGCTTGATTGTTTGCTGGCGATGTTGAGTCTAGAACAAAAATGCTTTGAGTCTTAGGATTATATATATCGGAGAGTAGGATTCTTTTTACTCCTCAGTCCCTTCGTCGCTCTGGTGAGGTCTCCTGACATAGATGTTTTGACTTTCCTCTCCTCAAATTTCACTAATTTTTTTTAGGATCACGCGGGTATCTTGGAATTGTTCCGATGGTTTTGTGACGAGAACATTGTTCTTGGTGCCTCCTGTATATTATGTGGCTTTGACCCGGGGAGTTGAGCCCCGAGGTGTTGTCGTCACAATTTTATCATTGCAGTTCTGGAATACATGAGTTTTGCCGACATCGAAAATCTCTTCTATGCAGTTGTTGGTGAGATAACCTCGACGCCACCCAGTACTGGGGCAGGAGTTCGGGAGTATTGCCATAACTCGTATAACGGATGCTTTTCGAAGGTTGAGGTACACGATTTCCGAAGGTTTCTTGGTTATGTGTTGACGGATGGATACAGCTGGATGTAGGGATTGTTAGTTTGGGTGAGATATATTGCTTCCCCTGTATCCCCAACACCTGATTGCATAACCAGAAAGTTTCGGGAGTTTATAGGTGGGATTCAAGTAGCTCTAGCTTTTCTTCCCGCAGATATTTGGTTTGTGATTGGGTAATCCTTACCACTTATTTGTTCCAGTTGTACCTTGTTTATTTCATTCATCTATCTCTTATCAAGTGGCTTCTCACCTTAATGGACGTGTGATGTTTGCTTTGGAATTCATCCATTCATCCTTGTTCGAATGTTTATTGTGAAGACTATATGTTGCAATTTCTATCCGTTGATTCAACTTGACTATCTGTCTATCAAGATGCTAATGGATGTCACCCTCTTCAGGATGGCTCCGCCAACGCGTTAGAATCCGGATCGCATTGATGGGAGTCAGGAAAACCCTCCACCTCCACCTCCGCCTCCGGAGGCATGGCAAGCTTTGATGGAAGCCACAAACGCCAATGCCCAGATGATGATTCAGCTCATGCAAGAGCGCAACCAAGGCCAAGGCAACCAAGGGAATCAAGGTCAAGGGCAGTTCAACCATCAGCCTCAATTTCCTACCCTCAACCAATTCCTGGCAAATCAGCCGAAGTCTTTCAGCTACTGTGCCGACGCCACAGACGCCGATGATTGGCTCGTGGATATCAACAAGCATTTTGAATGCAGCAATGTCAGGCCTGAGGACTACGTCAAGTTTGCTTCTTTTCAGCTCAAGGACCAAGCATTGGTTCCAGCAATACAAGGATTCCAGAGGAGGTCGAGTGATTACTTGGACTGATTTCTGTCAGGACTTTAAAGCTCACCATATTCCTACCAGTGTTGTTGAGAGCAAGCGTGAGGAGTTCCGCAATCTCAAGCAAGGCAACATGTCAGTGTACGAATACAACAAGCAGTTTCAGAAACTTGCTCGCTTCGCTAAGCAAGATGTTCCTGATGAGAAGAGTATGATCTATCAATTCAGAGGTGGCCTTAGAGAGGATCTGCAGTTAGCTCTCGTTCTTGTTCAGCCTACTCAGTTTGATCAATTCTACAATATGGCACTCAAGCAAGAAGGTGCTCAGCTCAAGTGTGAGGCTTCTAAGAAGAGAATCAGGGATGCAGTGCAGTCTTCTTCTTCCTCACAAGTGGCAGCTAAGCAGCAGAAGTTCTACCTTCCTCCTCCTCCGTTTCGTCAGCCCTACCAGCAGAAGAACTCAGGTGGTCGTGGATCTTCCCACCCACCCAACCCAGGCTATCAGAACAAGTCTCTGTCTCAAGCTCCAAGGTCAAATGCTCCTTATCATCATCCGCTCTCAGAAGTGACTTGCAACAAGTGCCAGCAGAAAGGTCACTATGCGAACAAATGCTTCAATCAAAGGCGCCTTCCTCCTCCTCCTCCTGTGAGATCTTCAAGCAATGCTGTGGTCAAGCATAATCCAAAGTCTGCAAAGGTGAACATGATGAATGCAGCTCAGGCAGAGGATTCTTCTGACGTGATAATGGGTAATCTTCCTGTTAATGATATTCTGCAAAAGTCTTATTTGATACTGGTGCATCACATTCTTTCATGTCATATCCTTTTGCATCAAAGCACAATTTTGACACAGAGGAATTATCTAAAGCGATGCAAGTTATTTCTCCGGCTAAGCGTTTGAGCTCTAGCATGATGGTTCCAAATGTCGGTATCAAGATGGGCGACTATAAATTTTTGTCTTCTCCAATTGTTCTTGGTGACTCTGATATTGATCTAATTCTCGGGATGGACTGGCTTTCTAAGCACAAGGCTCAGCTTGATTGTGCTGCCAGGCAAATTCAATTGACACACCCTTCTGAGGATGTTATCATCTATGCCGCTCGTGATGAAACCATTCGGTTGTTTTCTCTCAATGAGAAGGGCGAGTTGGATGCTATTTCTCAAATTCCAGTCGTTTGTGAGTACCAAGATGTCTTTCCCGAAGAGCTTCCGGGTATGCCTCCTCATCGGCCAGTCGAGTTCGTTATTGATCTTGAGCCTGGTACTGAACCCGTTTGCAAGCGCCCTTACAAGCTTGGACCCAAGGAGCTGAAGGAATTGAAGAAACAACTCGATGAACAAGAGCGTCTGGGTTTGATCAGACCGAGTTCATCTCCATGGGGTTGTGGAGTTCTTTTTGTCCATAAGAAGGATGGCACGGACCGACTTTGCGTCGATTACCGTCCATTGAACAAGAAGACAATAAAGAACAAGTATCCACTTCCCAACATCAATGAGCTTTTCGAGCAACTTAAAGGTGCTGAAGTATTCTCCAAGCTTGACCTTCGTATGGGTTATCATCAGATTCGCATTCGTGAACAAGATATTCCCAAGACAACATTCAGAACAAGCTATGGTTCTTATGAATATACTGTCACGTCTTTCGGCCTTGTCAATGCTCCTCCAACGTTCTCTCGCATGATGAACTTTATCTTCAACCCCTACACCAATGAATTCGTTCTGGTGTATCTCGATGATATCTTGGTCTTTTCCAAGAATAAGCAGGATCATGCCAAACATTTGCGATTGGTGCTCGACAAGCTCAGAGAGCATCAATTCTATGCGAAGTTCTCCAAATGTGAGTTCTGGCTTGATGAAGTTCTTTATCTTGGTCATATCATCTCTGCCAAGGGCATTGCTGTTAATCCCGCGAAGGTGTCTGCAGTTGTGAATTGGGAACCTCCTCAGAATGTCAAGCAGCTCCGCAGTTTTCTTGGTCTTGCAAGCTATTGCCGAAGATTCGTTGAGAACTTCTCTAAGATTGCCCTCTTTCCAACCTCCTCCAGAAGCATGTCAAGTATGTCTAGACGCCTGAGTGTGACGTTGCTTTCAACACCCTTAAAGAGAAGCTAGTCACAGCTCCTGTCTTGACTCCTCCTGATGAATCCAAGCCATTCGAAGTGTTCTGTGATGCTTCCGTTCAAGGTCTCGGTGCTGTGTTGATGCAAGAGAAAAAAGTTGTGGCCTATACCTCTCGTCAGTTGAAGCCCAACGAAAAGAACTACCCCACTCACGATCTTGAGTTGGCGGCAGTTGTCCATGCATTGATAACATGGAGACATCTCTTATTGGGAAGGCAAGTGGACATTTTCACCGATCACAAGAGCCTCAAGTATATCTTCACTCAACCCAACCTCAACCTCAGGCAAACTCGATGGGTCAAAATGATTCAAGAGTACAATCCGAGTATTGAATATACTCCTGGCAAGGCGAATGTGATTGCAGATGCTCTGAGCAGAAAGGCTTATTGCAATAGTCTAATTCTCAAGCCATTTCAACCGGATCTTTGTGAAGCCTTCCGCAAGCTGAATCTTCAAGTTGTTCCTCAAGGCTTTCTTGCTAACCTCATAGTCTCTCCTACTTTGGAAGATCAAATTCGTGAGGCACAACTTCTGGATACCATGGTGAAGAAGGTGAAACGTGGTATTGACAAGGGCATTCCCAAATACAAGTGCTATCGCTTGGATGACAAAGATACTCTTTTCTTCGAGGATCGAATTGTGGTTCCTAAAGGCTATCTGAGAAAATTCATCATGAACGAGGCACACAATTCCCTCCTATCCATTCATCCTGGAAGTACAAAGATGTACCATGACCTCAAGCAGTCATATTGGTGGACTCGAATGAAGCAGTTATGCCTCTAAGTCGTGCTTCGACACGTGGGAGATATAGCCGCATCGTGGGTGTTACACACCTGTGATGGTGGAGTACGGGAGATGTTCTCATCATCTACACAACTACATTAACTGTCCAATCTTGTGTTGTCTTGCGAATCCTGTTAGGAGGATGGCGGAGTAGAGTCTGTAGAGACCCTCTATTTGAGTTGCTCCGAAGGACCATCATCGTCCACTGCCATACTAATTTCCTTCAGCTATATTGATTTTGCATTGTGAAGTCAAATAGATAAGAAAAAGGAATAAAATTCTCTCTTCAGAACTCATTCATGCATGATACTGACAAACACTACTCGGATGAAAGGAAAACACATGATACGAGGATGGAATATGTACGAAAAACAGGACGGCGTGACATATTCACACCTATGATGTGGTAACTAAGCAGAAGGCATTTCAACAAATTAGAAGCACTACAAGCTAGACACTATATGACAGATGCAACAAATATCACTCTGCCAAGTTCAAACTGTCTGGCGTTTCAACAAATTAGAAGCAGCACATGCTAGAAATCATATGCAAGACGCAACCAATATCACAGTGGTGACTTAAAGGTGCCTTATCATAAGTGACTAATGTGGGATATGCAAGAACAGTAGTATGATGTAAGAACATGGTGTGATCAGATATAGTATGTTCTAGAAACAGGAACACGTACGTGTCATATTCACAGGCATTATGTGTAAAGTAAGCAGATGCAATTCAAAAAAGTTAGAAGCAATACAAGCTAGACATCATGCGCAACATGCAACCACATATAATAGTGCCAGGTTAGAGCAAACACCTGTGGTGGAGGAGTAGGGGAGATGTGTTCATCATCTACACAGCTATGTTGACTATCTAGCCTTGCGTTGTCTTGCAAATCTTGTTGGGAGGATGGCAGAGTAGAATCTGTAGAGACCCTCCGTTTCAGTTGCTCGGAAGGACCACCATCATCCAATGCCTTACCAATTTCCTTCCGCTTTATTGATATTGCATTGTGAGGTCAAACCGACAAGAAAAAGAAATAAAATTCGCTCTTCAGAACTCATTCATGCATGATACTGATGAACACTACTCTGATGAAAGGCAAAGTCATGATACGAGGATGGAATATGTACGAAAAACTAGACGGCTTGACATATTCACACCTATGATGTGGTAACTAAGTAGAAGGCACTTCAACAAATTAGAAGCACTGCAAGCTAGACACCATATGGAAGGTGCAATCAATATCACTCTGCCAAGTTAAAACTGTCTTGACATAGGTGGCATTCATCAAACTAGAAGCACTACATGCTAGAAATCATATTCAAGAGGCAAAGAAATATCACACTGCCAACTTAAAATTGTCCCATCATAAGTGACTGATGCAGGATACACAAGAAGAGTAGTTTCATGCAAGAACATGGTGTGATAGACATATATAGTACGTACCATAAACAGGAAGGTGTGTCATATTCACACGTATCATGTGTAAGCTAAGCAGATGCAGTTTATACTAATTAGAAGCAATACAAGATAGACACCATATGCAACATGCAACCAGATATCACACTGCCAAGTTAGAGCAAGCACCTTGGATGGTGGAGTAGGGGAGCGGAGACTTGGAACTTGTAATGCACTAGCAGTACGAGGATATTTCGTACACATGCTCGATTTACGTTGCTGCAGAGGACCACCATCATCGCCTTCCTTACTCTTTTCCTTCCTCTTTTTTGATTTTGCCTTGTCAAGTCAAACCCACAAGAAAAAGGAATAAAATTTGCTCTTCAGAACTCAGTGATGCCTGATACCGACGAACACTACTTTCATGTAAGGCAGCTGCATGATAGGAGGATGGAATATGTATGAAAAACAGGATGACATGACATATTGACATGTATGATGTATAAAGTATAAACTAAGCACAAGGTGTTTGAACTAGTTAGAAGCAATGCAAGCTAGAAACCATATGAAAGATGAAACCAATATCACTCTGCCAAATTAAAAGGGTGGCCTCATAAATGTATTTGAACAAATTAGAAGCAATACATGGCAACTGGCTAGAAATAATATGCAATATGCAATGAATAAATGTGTCTCACCGTAAGTGATTGATGCAGGATACATTAGAGAGGTAGTTTCATGTAAGAACATGGTTAACAGATAGATGTAGTATGTACCAAAAACAGGAAGGCATGTCATATTCACTGGTATAATGTGTAAACTAAGCAGATGTAATTTACCCTAATTAGAAGCATTACAAGCTAGACACCGTATGCAACATGGAACCACATATCACACTGCGGAGTTAGAGCAAGCACCTGTGATGGTGGTGTAGGGGAAATGCGGTCTTCAAGTACAGAGCTACGTTCAATATCTTCATTTAGGCTTTCTATTTCTTGAGAATCATGTGGGGAGGATGAAACTGCACTCTTTATAAGAGTAGCGCATCTCGTACTAACCCACGGTCATGATTGTCTCATGATAAGTGATAGATGCAGGATACACAAGAACAATAGTTTGATGTAAGAACATGGTGTGATAGGTAGACGTAGTATGTACCAAAAACAAGAAGGCATGTCATATTCACATGTATAATGTGTAAGTTAAGGAGATGCAATTTAACAAATTAAGAGCAATACAAGCTAGGCACCATATACAACATGCAACCAGATATCACACTGCCATGTTAGAGCAAGCACCTGGGGCTATGGGGTAGGGGAGATGAGATTTGGAACTTGCACTGCAGTAGGAGTAGTAGGAGAATCTGCAGAGATCACCTATTTTGGTTGCTCTAGAGGACCACCATCATTCCGTGCCTTTGTCCTTTTAGATTTTTCCTTGTCAAGTAAACACACAAGAAAAAGGAATGAAATTCGCACTTCCAAATTCGTTGATGCATGATACTGACGAACACAACTTTTATGTAAGGCAATCACATTGTAGGAGGATGGAATATGTACGAAAAATGCTAAGCAGAAGGCATTTTAACAAATTGGAAGCAATGCAATCTAGACACCATATGAACGATCTAACCAAAATCACTGTACCAAGTTAGATGTGTCTCATTATAAGTGGCACTTCAACAAATTAGAGGCAATGCATGTTTGAAATGGTATGCAAGATGCAACCAATATTACATTGTCAATTTGAAGGTGTCTCATCAGAAGTGATTGATGAGGGATACACAAGAAAAGTAGTTTGATGTAAGAACATGGTTAATGGAAAGATGTAGTATGTACCAAAAAGAGGATGGCATGTCATATTCACAGGTATAATGTGTTAACTAAGCAGATGCAATTTACCCTAATTAGAAGCATTACAAGGTAGACACCATATGCAACATGCAACCACATATCACATTGCCAAGTAAGAGCAAGACCTCCGATGGTGGTGTACGGGAATTGCGGTTATCAACTAGAGAGCTACATTGACTATTTTCATTTAGCCTTGCTGTTTCTTGAGAATCATGTGTGGAGGATGACACTGCACTCTTTAAACGAGTAGCGCGTCTCGCAGTAACCCACTGGGGTGACTGTCTCATCATAAGTGATTGATGAGGGATAGAAAAGAGCATTAGTTTGATGTACGAACATGGTTAATAGACATATGTAGTATGTATCAAAAATAGGAAGGCATGTCATTATCAAAGGTATAATGTGTAAAGTAAGTAGATGCAATTTAACCAAATTGGAAGCAATACAAGCTAGACACCATATGCAACATGCAACCGCATTTGACAGTGCAAAGTTAAAGCAAGCATCTGGGATGGTTGTGTGTGGAAATTGAGATCATCAACTGTAGAGCTACGTTTACTGTCTCCATCTGCTAACACTACACCCTTTAGAGTGCTGAAACACTTAGTGCTTATCTTCGAATTACACTGGAGCGACTTCTGTCTTTTCTTTTGTGTATTCATCAACACTGCGTCAGAGTCTGAAATACCCATGCATAAAAACAATAATGTGAGTATGGGTGAAGTGTGTGCACAAGTAGTACAGTGTAAAAGTAGAAGATAGCAGGTCGGTGAGAAATAAATGACGAGAGACAATAGCTCTACAACATGCATGGCACACAAAATTACTAGATTCTAGGATTTTGAAATATGAGCACAGGGATGGCTGGGAAATGCAGATGCTCCTCCAGCACACCACAAGGTGTGGTCCTATGAAAATAACAGTCGACTGAAAACAAATAGGTTAGTCCATTTTTTCTGCATCGTCTGATGTACAAAGAACAGGCAAATTGCCTTCATCAACCTCCAGCCAGTCAGTGTTGACGATCTTGCTCGAAACACCAGCGACCATCAGCCCAGTCCCCTGACTCCTCCCTTTCCTTGACCTCATTGCACCGCCGTGCTTGGCACCACGCCCGGCCATCCCTTCATGCTCCATCGACCTCCAGATTAGGCACAAGTAGCTCATGCACCCCACACCCCTATGATAGACACCGATGCACCGCTTCCCCGACGAACAGGCAGACTAGGTGCTCCGCATGCCTAAGCGGGTGCTGCTTCTTTTAATTGCGAATCAACTGACCCCAAATTGAAATCCAGGTGGGTTACTGACCTCTAACCAAGGTGAAATAGTAAATGGGAGGAAACCTTGTGCATTTAGTATCACGAAGAAGATGTAGTAAGAAGCGCTCAACTAGTTTCTTTTGTGGGATGAATACGGTGTAAGTAGAGACGTAAAATTTTCACAAATAATGGAAGAGGAGTACCTCTTTCTACTGGCAGTGTTATGTCCTCCTATTTTTCCAACGATCTTCTTGTGGTTCACTGGAAACAAGAAGTTGCACTACAAAAAAATACACTTCCGTGATGATACGTGTTTGTCATAGTAGGTCGCGTTTTTTGTCATGCATGTACATCCATGACAAATTTATGACAGAATCAAGATAGTCATACCTGTGCTGTCATAGAAGTGTTCCATGACATTACCAAAATTATCATCACGAAAGTGTCCACTTCCATGATGATAAATCGCGCGTCACAGAAGTGCTTTCGTCAAGGGTGACTGACACATGGCATCCACCGCAACGGAACGCTGTTAAGCTATCAGGTCGGGTTTTGGATCCGATAACCCATTAACAGCCCCGACCAATGGGTATTTTCCACGTGTAAAATCATCATTGGCTAGAGGAAACACGTGTCGGCTCACCGTTGGGACAGATGTCATCCACTCATTGGACAGAAAGCGCCTATGATACGTCGACATGTGGCACGGCCCAACAGAGGCCCATTCCCATGAAAAGGCCGGCCCGTTTGACTTGGTCAAAAGGTGGCGGGCCGGCCCATGGAAAGCATGTTAACGGCCTGTTCGCATATAGCCCATTTACAGCCCGCTAACCCAAGGCCCGTTACGCCCTATCCGAATTAGGCCCAGTAGCGTCATCTGGGCCATCCAATATGATTCCAGCCCATTTTCACTTCTGACCCATGTATGGCCCATGAAGTCTTTTGGCCCATATGAGGCCCTATGTAACTCTTGGCCTATTAACGGCCCATGGTGAAACTGGCCCACAATGAACAGTGTATCACTTTACACCCATTAACGGCCCATGGTGAAACTGGCTTGTAATGAACAGTATATCACTTTATACCCATTAAGGGCCTGTTATTCAGTTGGGCCTTTTCCAGCAAATGTTATCTTTTGGCCTTCTCAGAGCCCATTTATTCTTGGGCTCATTTCCAGCATTTGTTTACTTACGACCCGTTACTGTCATTTTCTACTTGTGGGCCAAATTCAGCCCGTGGTTACATCGGCCCGTTTGTGGTCCGTTAATACGTTGAGCCGTCATTAAATACGTCCTATTAACGATGGCCTGTTATGGTCATACGGCCCGTATAAGGCCCATTGATGATACGGCCCGTAGAAGGCCCATTGTTTCTACGGCCCGTAGAAGGCCCATTGTTTCTACAGCCCGTAGAAGGCCCATTGTTTCTACGGCCCATAGAAGGCCTACTGTTTCTACGGCCCATTGAAGGCCCACTATTTCTACAGCCCGTAGGAGGCCCAGCGTCACTACAGTAAATATTAGCCCATGGTTATTGTGGCCTAGTTTTAAAAAGAGCTGCACTGACTACAAGCAAACAAATAAACAAGACAACAAGGAAATAAATAAGCAAGCAACTTATGCTAGGCTATCACGGCTGTTACACATATTACATCCACTGGGCATCAAAGTTCACCACCAGTGCAAATATAGGGAACAAAGCAGCATATCATATACACTGGTTGTCAAAGTTGGCGAACAGCGCAAATAAACGCCGCAGCAAAACAAATTCAGAAATGAAACCACTTCAGAAGATCTCAAGAAACAATATCCTGGGTACCCATAATGCTGGCAAGATGCTTAGCAAGCTTATTAACTTTCTCTTGTTTGGCGCTTAAATCCTCCGGCGCTTGCTGTTGCACCAGAAAATATGCATCTGAATTCTGCAGGGACTTCCTCAGTCCTTCAGCTTCCTGTCGCAGCACATCTGATTGATGTCTTTCAACTTGAAGTTGAGATTCAAGAAGACAAACTGATTCAGACAGCAAGTTCGAAGAGCTTGTGCCAGCAGTAGTGGCCAGTAACTCGAACACTACATCAAGACAGGACTTTTGGGTTCCCTCACTGTCGTCAAGATAGTTTTTATCAGCTTTCTTGGAGACCAACAGGGATGTCTCACTATCTTGAACCTTATCCACATTACTTCCTTTACCATTGGATAACGCGATACTATTCTCCAATACTTTGTCCGCATTCTAAAAGAGAAACAAGCAGACACATCACATGTTTACCATGTTGTATATGAAACTCATTTTGGTAAATGAGTTCAGTAGTAAAGTGGACAGGATAACAACATGAAAGAAACATATATCTATGTGCCATGGTCACTTTATGGTCTATATCATTCTAGTTTTTGTTGCCAAATCAAGATAGAGACACAGTTCAAATAATATTTGTTCAAGACAAAGCGGAATAGACAGAATATAAGTGTGAGTAACTATAGAGCAATAAAAACACTTGTAATGTGCATGACATGAGAACATAAATGTTTATTCAATTGAAACTGAAATCAACATAGAGCAGGTTACAACAGCAAACCAGTTAAAGAAACAGGTTTAAAACATACATGTTGCGCCATTGGAGTTTCAATTCCATCCTTCAAATTTGAAAATAGTTGGTATGAGTAAATACAGTAATGCAAGAGCAAAGGAGTATGAACCATAGCTACAGAACCTGGCCTGAGAACAAATCTTCTTCTCCTTTAAGTGTTGAGTTGGGATTCAGAGTGGTGGTCCTCGTGCTTTGGCACTGCAGTTCCCTTACTAACTGCTCGTGTTTGGGTGCTCTGTGGTGGAGACAGTGTTGTGTCAACTGGAACTGGGTTACTATCTGCCGGGGTTGGGGTTAGAAGGGGTGTAGCTGGTTCTCTGTCCAACTAGGTAGGGGTACAATCTGCGAGAGTCTGGGTTATGTGTGGTGGATCTGGTCCTTGGGCAAGTACAACCGTGGTTCTATCTGCATCAACTAGTAGCACTATCTTTTCTGAAGACCGTGTTGTTACTCCCTTAGATACTGCCATCACGCTCTCCAATTCAAATGGCTGATAAACAAGAAAAGTAATTGAAAGTATAGACATTGTATGATAGACAGGTGCAATGAATAGTGGGGAATAAAAGAGGGCATGAAATAATTCATATTTATGTTGTCTAACCAAACAGGATAGCATGACACAATTTCACATATATGATGGCTAACTAAACAGGATAGCATGACACAATTTCACATTATGATGGCTAACTAAAAAAGATGGATAGAATAGGTTGGCATGCCATAATTCACATACATTCATGGATAGAATGCCATAATTCTAAATATGATGACTGTAAACACTAAACAGGATGAGATGATATAACTATATGATGTCTTTATTAAATGGGTTGCCATGCCATAATTCAGATAGATGATGTGTATGTACAATATAAACATGATGGCATGATATAATTCAAATATATGATTTATATAGTAAGCAAGTAAGCAGATGGCATTCTATATATGATGTAAAAACTAAGCAATGCAAGACAACATGCATGACATGGGTAATATAACCCTGCCAAGTTTGAGCATAGACCTCAGGGGGGAAATAGGACTGGTCATCAGTCTCTGAATCCTCCTCCGAGGAGCTCTCTGTAGCCAGCAAGATGTCTGCTTCAACAGGTAGCATTGTCTGCTCTGAATACCTTGTTTTCACTCCAGATACTTCCATCACCGCTTCAAATGGCTGATGCACATGAAGAGTAGTTGAATATACAAACGTTGTCGACAAATGGAACATGTAATACAAAAAAATGATAGCATGATATAATTCACATACATGATGATTGGCTAAACAACATGGCATTGCATAATTCACATATATAATGCCTTTGCAACAAGATAGCATTGTATAATTCACATATATAATGTCTTGCAACAAGATGGCAATGCATAATTCACATATATGGTAATTAGACATTGAACAAGTGGCACTCACACAAAGCATGTCTAAACTAATCAAATGGCATAGCAATGCAAGACACCATACACACGAT
>NC_057813.1:99672051-99674274 GCF_018294505.1 Triticum aestivum | reverse complement strand
GAAGACCTTGTTTTCACTCCAGAATTTGCCATCACCGTGTCAAATGGCTGATGCACACGAAGAGCAGTTGAATGTACTAACATTGTTGACAAATGTAATATGTAACGAAAAAAAAGGATGGCCTGATATAATTTACATATAAGATGACTGGCTAAGCAGGATGGCATTGCAAAATTCACATATATGATGCCTGGCTAAACAAGGTGGCGTTGCATAATTCACATAAACGATGAATAAACTAAACAGATGGAATTCGCACAAAGGATGTCTAAACTAAGCAGATGACATATTTGATGTATAAAGTAAGAA
This sequence comes from Triticum aestivum, assembly GCF_018294505.1. Classification (NCBI taxonomy): domain Eukaryota; kingdom Viridiplantae; phylum Streptophyta; class Magnoliopsida; order Poales; family Poaceae; genus Triticum; species Triticum aestivum. Next base: position 99,673,965 of record NC_057813.1, on the reverse strand, counting down.
ATGCAAGACACTATATGCATGATATAACCAACATCAGCATGCCAAGTTAGAGCGAAGACCTCAGGGGGTAAATGGGAGTTATCTTCTCCTTCTGAATCCCCCTCAGAATAGATATCTTCCTCTCGATTACAATCTGAAATGCGTGGAGGGGGGGCTGCCTTTGCGCCTACCATGGAGCGACGTCTGCATGAAATTATATTGCCACGCAAGGCTCGTCTCTTTTGCTCTACATGTTCAGTTCCATTGTTTACAATAACTATCATGCATAGGAATAAAACATAGTGAGATTATGTAAGGAGTGCATGCATAAATCCAGAGTGATGGTAGCAACCTGTGGATAGACCCAAAACCAATAATAGCAGGCAGATAACGGCTTCAGTTAATAAATACAGATAATGGTTTCTTTACTGTTTGTTTCCCACCCAACATGAAACTCATAGTAGACACCGAAGATTAACCAGATAGTAGATAGATACTATTGATAGCGTCCCCGATATGTACCCCACAACTATTTAAAAACTCAAGTTTGACCATTAGTTTGGAGCTGACTCAGAGTCTAATCGGTGAACAGGACGATAAAGTAGCATGTAATATTAAGCGATGCATAACGTAAGCAGACATGAAAAAGTGCAACCTCTCTTGCGGACCCGTGTAGTCCTCGAGGTCATCTGCTCGGTTGATGATGGTAAAGCAGTTTTTATGGCTACCAGCGGCGGGGAAGAAGATCTGAGGCGGCGAAAGACAGTCTGGAGGCCAGATCCCTGCTGTGCTGGACCCTTCTGTCGTTGGAGCAGCTGAGCTGGGGTGGACGACGACGCAGCAGGAGCGGGACAAACCACACAAGGTTTTCTTTGACAACTATATGTAAGAGAAGTAATTCTGTAAGGGCTCGTTTGAATTGGAGGATTCCAACAATGCAGGGATAGGAAATAGACAAGAATAGGATAAGAATGCACATGCAAAACAGAGAATTTAAAAACACAGGATTTCTGCCAATCTGGGTGTTTGATTCACAACAATTGGAAGATCACAGGATGCAAAGAAGCACGGTGAGATTAAGTCAAACCACAAGAAAATGTACGGTTATAATGCTATTATGCTACTATCTCTTAGTCTTGTGCTTCATGAATAGGAATTTGAAAAGGAGGACAAGTGAAAATTAAAATTCCTACATTTTTTCTTTCAAGGAGACACTAAAGGAACAAATCTGTGTGCTCAGTGGACAATATATATAGCATGTAAAGTAAAAAAGAGATGCAACAAGTGTACAACCTCTTTGACGAAGCCATGTTGATCTCAGCATGATTGGGTTGGCCGGTGAGGATGCTCCGGCTGACTTTGCTGTCGGAGGAGGGGAAGAAGATCTTAGGCGTCTGGAGATGGAGCCCGAGGTACTGCTCCGTTGTGATGGAGGGTTTCATCGTTGGAGCAACTCCGGTGAATTGTACGACGCCGAGGCTGAAGCAGGACAAGAGAGACAACGAACAACGTTAACCTGAGTTGAATTCTAATAGCATCTCCAATACATGACATAAAATACATAACCACAAAGTGCTAGATGTAAAATACATCAGCCGCTCATCTCTGAACTTAACTGTCGAAACTGAACTTAACTGTCGAAACTGAACCTAACCGCCGAAACTGAATTTGCTGTCGAAACTGAATTTTGCTGTCAATACTGAACGTACTAGCAAGGTGAGGCTACACGTTAGTCAACTGACTTTTTCATCTCTGGTCAGTCGATTTTGCAGCCGTTGGATACGAAATCAAGGGCCTGTGGTTCATCTTCAACCTCCACCCCCCTGAGCCGCCAGCCACCACCGGCCAAACAGCAGCCCCCCGCCGCCCCGCCCGCCCCAAAAACACTGCCCACTGCCGGTCCGCCGCCGCCCCGGCCATCCCTCTAGGCCCCCC
>NC_057813.1:99667074-99671806 GCF_018294505.1 Triticum aestivum | reverse complement strand
CCACCGCCCCGCCAACGCCCCACCACCGCCGGCGACCACCGCCCCCATCCTGAACCCTAAGATAGATAGTGGGGTACCTCTCCAGCGAGCCCCCCTCCCCGCTGCGGCTAGTTCTTCCTTCACACCGGCGAGCCCACCCCTTGAAAATCGACTGACCCAAAAGTTGATTCAGTCGACTGAAGTGTAGCCAAATCGGAGCAGCATCGCAAGCAAGAGCAAGAGCAAGAGCAGCAGCGCGAGCAAGAGCAATAGCAAGAGCAGACCAGGCAGGGGACCGAGAGCAAGAGCAGAGCAGCAGCACGAGCGAGAGCTAAAGCAGCAGCAGCTCCTACTGATGTGGACGTTGCCGCCGAGGGAGCGACATCGTGGAGGAAGTGGCCGGCGAGCCGCCGTGGATGGAGCCGCGCCGTGTCGGCTAGGGACCTAGCGCCGGCAGCACCGTGAGATCGAATCAAGAAGAAAATGCAGCGATTAGTGTACAACCTCTTTGGTGGCGCCGATTAGGCCGCAACTTCGTCCGAGGAAACGGTGACGATGATGCCCTTCCGGTGGTGCAGGTGAAGACGACGGTGTGGCAATGGAGGTGGCGCAAAAGACGAGGGGAACATTGGGGCAGCTCCTTGGAGGTGGAGGACGGGATGGCTGAACCGGCGGGACGATGAGATCGACGATGGATCCTCATCCGGTATGGTGGATGAGGGACGTCGAGGTGTTGCTGTGGACGACGTTGTCGGGGAAGAGGCTCCGGCTGGGTGGCGGACGGAGCAGGGTGTGGGGTTTCGTCGTGGATTTTCGCGGCCTTGGTGTATGAATGGGTGGGTGGATGGGATGGCAGTGGGAAACCATGGCTTAGAGACGCGCTTGTCCGAAATGTGGGGTAAGTTACGAAAGTACCCCCCACTGATTTGAGGCGGTTCTTTCGGTTCAGGGGTATCATAGGCATTTCGCGTGTCGGGATTTCACAGGAGGTGGGAGTTTTCACGCGTGTTGTAATTTCGGAATAGCAAGGCGCGGGTTGAGATGGACGGAGTTGTCGGAGCACAACGAGACAAAGATATATCTTAAATATTTCGGGCTAACAAGGCACGGGTTGAAATTTCCGGACAAGCCTAACATGTACTGTACCAAATCAATGCGCACTACAAATGTCATTCAAAACTTTGAATTCATGTTATGTTCAATTAAAATATTTCGCTACGTATATAATGCATGCAACCTACTACTCAAATGAACGTTTTAGCGCATTCCAAACGTATATACTACCACTTCAATATGAACTAAATTTGAATAAGATCTACAGTAATGATTGTTGTGAAGTCAAAGCATTTGAATTTGTTTCTCTGTTTTAATAAGATCTACAATCATCATTATTGTCAAGTTAAACCATCGTTTGTGTATTATCTTCACAGCACACCACATGATTAGTCTTGAGTTACATATGAACTATGTGTACTATATAAACTCGAACTAGATTTTTTGAATCCACTTTATTTTGATTTCAAATCACATTACATTTCTAGCTCTAGCTAGATCTTCATAATCTAAACCATGTCTCATATGTATAATGTGTTTATCACATTATGTATGGTGCCCCACCCCCTACGCCTACACGTATTTAGATGTGAGTTGCAAACACCACACATTACCACAAATTCAAATAAAATGTGAGAATGTTCGATATATAGTATTGTTTAGATTGCTCGATATTTAGTTGTAAGCTGCAAACGCCGCACATTATCACAAATTCAAATAAAATGTGAGATTGTTTGATGTATAGTATGGTTTAGATTGTTTGGCATTTAGCTGTGAGTTGCAAACGCCATGCATTATCACATTATGGTATAACATGTGCACAGCACGTGTATCACCGCTATATTCATGCATGCAATGTTTAAAACACTATGATCTCCTATTCAAATATATTAATCCGCTTTCATATCAAATTATGATCTTTGTTAGTCTCTTACACCCACACAATCCTCTAACCTTTGTAGCTACCACTAACTTTCTCTCGTGCATGCACACGCCCTCCTCGCCCTCCCCCTCCCTCGGCATTCTGTCCACCGGGCACATTCATTTTTTTCTTTAGGTCATTCTCCCAGAGTCTCCACAACTCCTTTCCGACACACACTGATTGATTAACCTCTCCAGCGATGCCTGCCTATAGCATACACACACAACTTCAATCTCCTCCTTTATGTGTCCTTGCCGGTCGGCAGCAATGGCTGCCATCTCCTTGTGGTCCGTCGTCCGCCCATCCTGAAGAGCGATGGAGCGCGAGGAAGCCATGGTGGGCAGTAGTGGTGTGGACAGGAGAAACGGAACAAATGCGGATGACTGCGGCAATGGCCGGCGCAGCAGTTTATATATCAATGGTGGGCGGGCGGAGGGATGGACGTGTGGCGCTGGAGTAGCCGCCTCGGCAACCGCGTATCATTAATGTGTGGGGCAGATGGACGGACGGACGACACTTGTGTCGTTTGAAGGCGGAGCAATCGCCTGCACCGGGAAGCGAGGCGGCCAGCGCTGACTGTTTTGGGCGGAAAGCGCGCGCGGGCGAGGAGATGACTTTACTTGGATAGGATGACAATGGGGACCCACCAGGTCCATAGCCTCACGTACGCAAGTGCCTCCTTACTATATATATATATAATTTATTTTGCTTCTTCCTGGTTTCCTGACATCACGGTCCCACACCATTGTCAACCTATGTACTCCCTCCTTTCCGGTTTATAGGGCTTATCTCAAAATTTTAGTTTTTCCATTTTGTAAGGCTCAATTTGGTTGTTTTCCATCACATGTTCAGATTCCAAGGTGCATTAAATCATTGCATGCAAGTATTAAGAGAAAATTGACCAATGCATGTACTTTATGCATGCATGCATTGCAATTAATGCATTGATAAACATAATTTTTTGAGGATAACAAGAGCATTAATTAGGTGCTTTTGCAAAACTACAAAAAGTATTCCACCACTCGCCATCTACCTTGATTGGTGAGATTTTTGAATTGAGCATTATAAACCGGAAAGGAGGGAATAGTCAATAAACGAGAGAATTGCACAAGAAGCGGCCGACAGCTGGGACCAAGCAGCTCGAGCAGTATTTGTGTTTTTGAGGTGTGAGCACTGCAGAGTTTTTCGATGTTTACCCCAGATATTACTTTTTTCTCCTCTGAACAACAACAAAAACATCACTACATGTATTAGCTAGGTGGGCTGTGGCCCGTCTAGCCCAGGCCAGATATCCAGCCAAGATATTAATTTTTTTCAAGCTGAAAATGGCTAGCCCAGCTATACTTTTTTTTGAGGAATACCCAGGCAAGGTCAAGTTGTTATTCTCCGCCCCACTGGGCTGCAAATCTTTCCTAGGAGGGATGCATTAGGCTTAACAAGAAAATGGGATTTAAGAAATAATAAATGGGATGTAATTATAAAAACTGGCTAGTAACTATAAAAAAATGCACCAAATAGTGATTACTTTATAAAATATTAATTTTGGAATATTGAAAAATTTAATTTCATTAATTGTTGCGAGCGCAATGTTTCGTTGGATTTTTACGTAATATAAATTTATATTGAAATTGTATTTAATCTGACTAGAAATTTCGGGATAAAAATATTCGGATCCCATCAAAATGTGGGAAATTTTATTGAATTCTGTTTTGAACGGTTGGTCGAAATGGGCTGTACTTTTAACAAACTGTAAATGGGCTGTAGTAAATTCCATTAGAATTCAAAAATGGGCTACACATTTTTACAAATCTCAAATGGGCTATAAGTTCTCTGCCACACACTTCTGGCCTTACTAAGTTGACGCGTCCCCTAAAAAAACAGAGTTGACGTGTATGCAAGGCTTTGTCAACTTATAGTCAACACACGGTTCTAGCAGCAGTGGCCGTTGGATGTCCATCCAACAGATGTCGTGCTTCTTCTTCAATCCCGGATATTCTAGCTTCACCCGCCCAAAAAATGATTCCTCCCCCTGACATCTGGGGCGCACCGTTTCGGAAGCTGACCTATGGGCCTACTAAGTTGACGTACCAAGGGCTTTGTCAACTTAGTCAATATAAACGATTCAAGCTGCAGTGACCGTACGATGTCCATCCAACGGCCGTCGTGCTTCTTCAACCTCTAGTCTTCTTGCTCCAGCCGCCCAAAGTAGCGCCGGTCGTGCCGCCTGCTCCTGCCTCCCGTGGTCAGCTGTGCTGCCGCGGAGGCCTCACCGCCCCCTACTACTCCCACCGCTGGCCAGGCCATCCCTCCACTCACCCACACCCCCTGTTATTCTGCAGTGATGGCAGCGCAGCCGAACCACTGAACCCTCGTACTCCTGTCCGTGTGTGTATCCACTGCCGCGTCTTCCCCGGCTCCGCGTTGTCCCCTTCCTAGGCCTCGCCGTCGTCCACCGCCGTGGTGCTCTCGGCGCGGCGTGGTCAACGTGGTCAAGGAATGACTTCCATCGGACGTGGACTGTACGTGGAGAGGCTAGCACCTGGGTCCACGGCAGCCGCAAGGAAGTGCCTCCTTATTACGTGCAAAATAATTATTCCTCCACCTGACAGCGTGGACCCACCAGACGGGCCACCGTATTTCACAAAAAAAAATGATTCGCCCCCTGACTGCTGGGACCCACGAGCTACACTTCGCATGCAAGGAAGTGCGTCCGAAAAAAAACGATTCGCCCCCCTGACTGCTGGGACCCACCAGCTACATCTTCGCACGCAAGGAAGT
>NC_057813.1:99666027-99666829 GCF_018294505.1 Triticum aestivum | reverse complement strand
GACTGCTGGGACCCTGCAGCTACACTTTCGCACGCAAGGAAGTGCTCCGGGCAAAAAAAACGATTCACCCCCCTGACTGCTGGGACCCAGCAGCTACACCTTCGCACACAAGGAAGTGCGTCCGAAAAAAACAAAAACAAAACGATTCGCCCCCCTAACTGCCGGGACCCACCAGCTACATCTTCGCAGGCAAGGAAGTGCCTGACAGTCGGGACCCACCTGGTCGAAGCGTACGTAGCGTTGTCATCCTGGTCGCGAACATGTACGTACATATTGGTCGATGTAGAGGCGCGCACGTGTCGTAGTAGAGGTGCGCACGTGTCGTCGTAGAGGCGCGCACATAGCATGTACACGTACATATAGCGGCCATGGTGCAGGAAAGAAAATAAGACCACGTATGTGTACATACAGGCGGGGTCTCGAACGCTTAGTCGCGCATACGTACAACGAGGGCTCGTGTTCATGGGGAGGCAACGGAATGCGTCATGTTCATGGGGAGGCAACGGAATGCGTCATGTTCATGGGGAGGCAATGGAATGCGTCGTGTTCATGGGGAGGCAATGGAATGCGTCGTGTTCATCGGGAGGCAACGGAATGCGTGGGAGCCAACCGACTTGGACGGAATAAGCGATGGAAACGAGGCCTGGCGTACCGCAGAACGGAGGAAACGGCCTTGTGTTCGACCGGCCACATTCAGAACGGGGTCCTGTTGATCGGGAGGGGTGTGGCGTACCGCAAAACGGAAGAAACATACCTCCTATGGTTGAAACGGGGGTCCTGTTGATCGGGAGGGGTGTGGCGT
>NC_057813.1:99531446-99665353 GCF_018294505.1 Triticum aestivum | reverse complement strand
CATCCAATCGATCGGCTTCAGTTAGCAGCAGTAGCGAAGAAATCGCTCGATCAGGTTTAGTTAACAGCCCTCCATCGATCGCTCGGGTTCAGTAACACGTAGCTTGCAGTGCAATCGCTCGGGTTCAGTTAGAGCCCAACGCCTCGCTCGGGATCAGTTAGAGCCAACGCCTCGCACACACGCGCGTACGTGTACGAGATAAACGCGCATCGCTCGGCCCCCGACCTCCCACCGTAACCGGCAACTCCCCGAAATTTTCCTCGCCCTTGCTTCTACCACGGTTTTTCCGTCATGGATGGCCCAAAGAATGTCATGCAACTGCATCTCTGGCCTGCCCAGGACGAAAAGCCCATTTTCTGTCATGATTTTTTGTCATAGAAGTAGGAGCCCACCACATCTATGATGATACCGGGTTTTGTCACAATTATCGTCATAGAAGTGTCATATGTATGACAGTTTTTTTTCGTTCGGCCCAAAATGTCACGGATGTGTCTTTTTTTGTAGTGTTGTGGAGGACGGTGGAGCCTGGGATGAACCCATGGCCAAGTTGTTGAGTGTAGTGCAGTGGCCGTCTATCAGCGTTGGGGAACCAGATCCGAGGCGGCAAACGACAACGTAGGGGGAACAACTCTGGTGTGGTGGACGGTTGCGACAGTGGAGCGGCAGCGATGAGGCGCAGGATGGCGTGGTCGAAGTGGTTCTGGTACGGCGCACGTCAGCGTCGGTGTCATGCAGGCAGCTCTGCCTCGGCTTCAGGTGCTAAGTCCTTGAGAGCATTTTAGTTGCGGTTGTGTTGGACGATGACGTCGGGGTACTGGCTCCGGCGTGATGGAGGAGGGTGGTAGTGGATTGGGCGAGATGTGGTGGAGGACGGAGGAGGTTGGGGTTTCACGGCTGGTGGAGAGGGCGTTTTGGCGCCCCCGGAGTATGAAATGGGGAAACAGAGGGAGGGGGAACTAAGGGGGAACAATGTTTTGGTTTGGGACACGCTTGTTTGAAATTTGGGGAAAGTTACAAACTTTGCCCCCATCTAAAATTTCGGACATATTGCGGGTCGGGGGTAGGACAGTAATCTCAGGTGTCCCAAATCGTGGGCGGGATAGATTTCGGCGTGAGCGCATGGGTGTTTAGGTGCCCACATTGTATGAATGCTTCTCGGAGGCGGTTGTGACTGGCGTCTTGGTGAAGTTATGAACCTACCTCAGTTTAGACCTTTTGACATCGGGCCGATAGGCTACACGGGCCAGAGTCAGGACAATAATTTCCTACCACCAAACATTAGTCTCCCACATTTTCCGGTGACCAGAGGCTTATTTGGTTTTTCGTTCAATATTTGGGAGCAGAAGCATTAACGTTTTTGGTTCTCTTGAATTGAGCTTTCGGGATTTGTCAAACTACACAAATCTCGACTCTTGGAAATCCTAAAACTACGATTATTTTGGAATGAAGGGGGTACATTTGAGTATACATTGTATACAAGTATATATTAAAAAAATATGCAACTTACCTCAGTTCATGCATGGTTCTAGATATAATCTCCTTTGGTTGCAAAAAAATTAGTTAGACATGTGTATGAATATATAGCCTGTTCAAACACACAATAAAGATTGATGCCTCCCTTTTAGATCTAATTTACAAATACCATTATCTCGGATTCAAATAGATGAATGCACTTCCTATGAATTTGAATCTTCAAAATCCCCTTCATGTTGAATTCAACATGTATTCTATTTCATAGCTAGCAATTTGGAATGTATCCATGTAAGTGACAAATGTATAAAGTGCTTCACACACACAACATGGAGTGCACTAATTAATGTTTATATATGAATTGCAAAAGCAATGCATTGTCTAAATTTCAAACCATTCTCACTCTATGGATCAATAATATGAAATAAACACATGCACATGCTAGAATTCAATAGAGTATGGGTGTCTGATAGACCGATGTTCATTCATACGCAAATTGCAAAATTCATGATCTCATCCAAAAATAATAATGCCATTTATATTTTTATTTAATGCGTAGAACCTCCTTTTACACGTAGATGCACCATGCCTCGGCCCATCCTCACACACGCGCTATATATCTCTCTATCTAATGCATAAGTGCACACACTTTATATACATTGGCATTTCTCCCTCACACATGCTCACAATATCTCCCGGGGTGTCTCGCACACACACTCTCTATATATCTCCATCTCTCTTTCTTACTACTATATACCACTCTTTTCACTAATCTCAGTTGGAAAACACTGTTTCTCTCACATGCATATATACACATGCACGGTCTCTACTAGACCTATATAGGCACATATATGTGCCTACGTGTCTCCCGCACACACATTATCTTTAGGCCTCTCTCGCACACATTGCCCACCCGCCACACACACCTCTCTCTTAGTAGTTGGCAGATATGATTCCATCAGATCATTCAGTAGGATATCCCTGACTGTTAGGCTGGATGGTAATACGAGGCAAAGTTTTACCCAAGTCCGGGCCCTTGCAGTTGAGGAAAAAGCCTTCTCCTGTTACTGTATATTTGTGTTAGGGGTGTGTACAAAGTACACGTGAATACCAGGCCTTGTGCGTGTGTGTATACTATCGACGAACTAGCCCTCGGGCTTCTATAACATACTCGGGGCCTAGGGTTACAAATCATATATAGTCGGCTTATCATCAGTGGGGATAGAGTCCTCCACGAATCTGGTAGCTTCGTCTTGTACGCTGAGTCCTCCACATGGGTCTTCGTATAATGTGTCTCGGTCTAACCTATGTGGCGCAGGATGGAACCGACCCATGAGTCCTCACGTTGACCCACCACAACTAGAAATGATGTGCCCACCACACGCCACACGCAATCGGCCACTAAGAAAATAAGCATATACAATAGTACAATGTTATACATGAAAGTTAATTGCATGGTGCATCCAATAATATTTGTTCTACATTGTGAATGTTGATATTTTCTCCTAAAATATTAGTCACGGGAAAGAGAAATGAAGGGCATATCTCTCATTGTCTCCACCGGACACCCCCTCTTTCTACACCACTTTCATGTACGCACACAAACTATCTCTCGGCCCTCTAAAAGTATGCATGCCCCTGACACATTCACGCATGACAATCACTGTATTTCAAGAAAAAGCACTATACGGTCATTGGACTTCAGAATATGCTCATTATGGTCACCGTATACATTCTCGTGGTGATCATACAATATATAGCTCACGATATGTCTTCGTATTTTGTTGATGACATTGACATACATTGTATTTGATGAGTGCTCCGTATTTTGTTGACGATACTTACAGTTAGTGTATTTGAAGCAAAGGCACGATATGATCACTCGAATACAGAATACGCTCATCACGATCACCATATACATTTTGTGGTGCTAACCAACATGTGGTTGGATGGTTAGGAGGACAGTGGTTTCCCCAGCCCACCGGGGTTAAAGTCCTAGTGCTCGCATTTATCCTGGATTAATTTCAGTATTTTCTGGCGATGTGCGTTCAATGGGAGAAGACGTTCCCCTCGACTACGAGGCACCTATGGTGACTTCGTAAAATCTCAAGATCATATACTGGCTCACTCTCTCGAAGGTGCTCATAGCGGTAGGGTCTGTGTGTGTGCGCTTATAGTGGTGAGTATTCACATGTATATATGAGTGCTTGCATCTGTACTGTGTTAAAAAAATACATGTCATGATTATATGATGTCTGCTAGAACTACATTAGTATTTCCCCAAAGAGGAAGGGATGATGCAGCATATCGATGGTAGGTATTTCCCTCAGTGATGAGACCAAGGTTATCGAACCAGTAGGAGAACCTCCTCACACCACGTAAACAACACCTGCACACAAATAACAAATACTCACAACCCTTTTGGGTATGGCACCTCAAGATAGGCAAATAACGTGAGGTAAAAGTGGTAGATACGATAAATAGATCGCGAAACAAATAAATTGCAGCAAGGTATTTTTGTGTTTTTGGTTTAATAGATCTAAAAATAAATGCAAAGGAAAATAGATCGCAAAGGCAAATATGATGAAAAGAGACCCGGGGGCCGTAGGTTTCACTAGTGGCTTCTGTCGAGAAAAATAGCAAACAGTGGGAAAAGAATTACTGTTGGGCAATTGATAGAACTTCGAATAATCATGACAATATCCAGGAAATGATCATTATATAGGCATCACGTCCAAGATTAGTGACCGGCTCCTGCCTGCATCTACTACTATTACTCCATACATTGACCGCTATCAAACATGCATCTAGTGTATTAAGTTCATGGAGAAACGGAGTAATGCAATAAGAACGATGACATGATGTAGACAAGATCTATTTATGTAGAAATAGACCCCATCTTGTTATCCTTAATAGCAACAATACATACGTGTCGTTTCCCCTTCTGTCACTGGGATCAAGCACCATAAGATCGAACCCATCACAAAGCACCTCTTCCCATTGCAACATAAATAGATCAAGTTGGCCAAACAAAACCCAAATATCAGAGAAGAAATACGAGGCTATAAGCAATCATGCATATAAGAGATCAAAGAAGACTCAAATAACTTTCATGGATAAAAACATAGATATGATCATAAACTCAAACTTCATCGGATCCCAACAAACACACCGCAAAAAGGCTTACATCATATGGATCTCCAAGAGACCATTGTATTGATAATCAAGAGAGAGAGAGAGAGAGAGAGGAACCCATCTAGCTACTAACTACGGACCCATAGGTCTACAAAGAACTACTCACGCATCACCGGAGAGGCACCAATGGAAGTGGTGAACCCCTCCGTGATGGTGTCTAGATTGGATCTGGTGGTTCTGGACTCTACGGTGGCTCGAATTGATTTTCATCGACTCCCCTAGGGTTTCTGGAATATTGGGGTATTTATAGAGCAAAGTGGTGGTTCAGGGGGTACCCGAGGTGGGCACAACCCACCTGGGCGCGCCTGGGCCCCAGGCGTGCCCTGGTGGGTGCTGCCCCCCTAGAGGCACCCCCAGGTGTTGGGGATATAACTATTAGGCATGACCCGCCCAGAAGGGACCAGGTCATACCTGTGGCGATTCATTATTATGAAGCCCATGAAGATACTTGAAGATGGTAGTTCAGCTAAGGGCCCAAGGCCCTAAGGCGACTTAAGGCCCATAGAGATAAACCGCCATGTATGTATGACTTATATTGTAAGGCAAGAATATATAGTCACTGAGCCGAACACTATTTATGAGCCAGCCAGGACTCTGTGAGCTGCTGGGCGTTAACCTCTATATATAAAGGGACAACCCGGTGGCAATTCAGGGTAAGAAACAAGAGATCGAAAGCTAGGTCAAGCGGATTCGCTCCCTGGTAATCGAGACATAAGCAATACCACCCAAACTGGATCGTAGGCTTTTACCTTCACCGCAAGGGGCCGAACCAGTATGAACCCCGTGTCCTTTGTCCCGTTTAACCCCTTTAAGCTTCCTAGTTGCGATGGCTCCATGACTAAGTCCTTTTGCTAGGACATCTGCCGTGACCTTTCCACCATAGTTGGCGCCCCCCGTGGGGCCAACGCACGATGGATTTGAGTTCTTGAAGGGTAGCTTCAAAGGGCTCAAGGGATACTCTATGGGTCGGATGACTAAGAGTCGTCACGGCAAGCTCTACATCGACGATGCAGGCTGGGGCCCCGATGCCGGCTCATATGAGTACGGGTACCGGGTACCCTTCGGTGGAATCCACGTCTTCATCGGCAAGATCGGCGAGTCGGTCCCTGAGCCGGACATCTGCACCGACATCATCGAGACGGCTCAACACATGAGACCCGCCCGAGCTCAGCCCGCCGTGAAGCATGCCTTCGTGGGATGCATCCATGGAGGGGAATTTTTGGAAGGATCTGTGTCTTGCAGTGAGATAGCTATCTACTCTGATCGTGAATCGTCCACGGGTGAGACAGATTTGTTGTATGAACTGCAAGATGGTGGGCTTGGGGGCTATTCCGATGGCAGCAGTATTCTGGACCCCTTTGAGCCGCAAAACAAAGTCGGGATCTTCATGGACAGTATGCAACTCGGAAAAAACTCTACAACCACGACAACAATGATTTCCGGGTGAGCAGCGGTGACGGCAGTCGGGGCAGGAGGCCCTGCACGCCCACCGGCTCAAGTTTTGATGGCTTTACTAGTTAAGTTGTCGGCTCTGTTAACCGCCGCGGTCAACCCGGAAAATCAAGCTCAACATGACGCGGAAGTGGCACGGTTACAACAGGAGGTAGCACAAGCCAAGGAAGACCTGGCGGCGGAGGACATTAGGATGGTCGCGGAGCGGGCGGCTCTGGATGCTCAGGCTCAACGGATTCAGTCGCAGGCCTTTTAGCATACAATGGACCAGAACGCATCGAATGAGATCATGAGGAGAAGGCACCAGTCCCATCTACATGCGGATTATGAACCTAGAAACCTCTTTCGCACGCCTGGTGCATGACCTAGTAACCCGCCGAAGGCAAATCGGGCCGTGGCGCTCGGTGTTGGGATGCCGGTTCAACCACGGGTGACGGAACCCCCTTGTGTGCATACTGCTCCACCTCAGCATGTACCACTACCACCAGGTCATTATTCTAATCCTTTGGAGAACATGATCGTTGCGGCAGCATGATTGGCGGCTCCCCCAGTGGATGGCGACTCTCCAACAGCGATTGAGACATGAAGGGTCAGAGAACTTCTCCAGACAGCTCTGGTGCAGCTGCAGGCGTATTCTTATAGTCAAGGCAGGATTCATTCTACCCCTTGCCAAGCCGGAGCCAGAGCTATAGCAGGCACATGGATTGACCAGCCGTTTCAAGCAACGCCCGGCGCAATGACCAACCGCGCGGGCATGTCCCAGCTTGTGATGGAGCTCTTAATTTGGTTGATCAGGATAGAGTGCGTCAACAAGCTGGGCAGGCGGCTCAGCAGCCCCTTCCGGCTTATCCGACGACTTCAATTGAGGCAGGCGTGACCTCTAGGACTGCGGGTGTACCCTGTCTGGTGCCGGCTCTGTGTAATGAGCGTTTGCCCAAGGATTTCAAGGGACCTCGAAAGGTGCCTAATTACACGGCCGATTTACCCCCTCAGACGTGAATTGAAAGCTATGAGATGGCCATGGAGTTACTGGAAGTCAGCGACACAGCCTGCGCCAAGTACTTCACCATGATGCTGGATGGAACGACCCATACTTGGCTGAAGGGGCTGCCGCCTAATTCCATCGGTTCATGGAAAAAGCCCGGTTTATTCAGAACTTTAAAGACACCTACAAGCAGCCCATGTCGATTGTGGACTTGACTAATTGCAAGCAAGAGGAGGGTGAATCCACGACCAATTGGGTCCACCGGGTCAAAGCAATCATACACTCATCCGATAAGATGGAAGCCGGCTCTGCAGTCTTAATGTTGGAGAAAAATTGTCGTTTTGAGCCTCTGAAACAGAAGCTGGGGCGGCTCAAGCGCGATTGTAATGACATGGGCCAGCTGATGGCGGCTCTAGTCAAATATGTCGACTCTGATAGTACCAAGGATCCCGAGTCTGACGATGAGAAGACAGGGAAGGGAAAGAAGAACGACAATGCTAAGGGCCCACAGCATAACTCGGCGAATCAAGGAGGCAATAACAAACGTAAGGCTGGCGGTAGCTCGAAGTTTGTGGCTAACACCAATGCGCATGGCAACAATCAACAACGTAAGGGGAGGCCACCTCCTTGGTCTGGCGGGTCAGGTCCCACTCTTGAGCAGTTGCTAAATGAGCCCTGTCCAAGGCACGGTACTCAAGAGAAACCGGCCACTCACCTTTGGAAAGATTGTACGATTATGAAGGCTTTCAAAAACTCTAACATGTTTGACAACAACCATGGACCGGGCGGCAGCTCAGGCGGCGGCGGTTTCCAGGGCCCGGGTTATGGAGGCGGTGGCTCTACTTCTGATTTTCAGGGCCACCAAAATAATCAGGGTGGATATAATCAAGGAAACTAGGGCGTTTATAATCAGCAATCCGGCCAAGGGCGTCAGCAGCAGCAATCCGGGTATCAAAGTCATCCAAAGCAGTTGAACAGTGGGCAGTATCATGTTTTCACCACAAGTTTGTGCAAGCGGGACCAGAAGCTTCATAAGAGGGCAGTGAACGCCGTTGAGCCGGCAGTTCCCCAATACTTGCGATGGTCTAAGCAACCCATTATGTGGAGTTAGGCAGATCACCCGCCCCGGGTTGATAACCCGGGTCACTTGGCTTTGGTGGTGGCACCTCAAGTTGGTGGATACAAGTTTACTAAGATGCTCATGGATGGAGGTAGTAGCATTAATATCCTTTATTATGAAACCTTCCATCACATGGGGTTAATTGATAAGAATCTTCAGCAGTCCAATACAGTTTTCCATGGTGTGGTTCCTGGTAAGTCGACATACCCAGTTGGCAAGATTGCACTGGAGGTAGACTTTGGAGATGATCACGATTCCAGGGCTGAGAAGTTAACTTCTGAAGTGGTCAAGATCAGGAGCACGTATCATGCTCTGTTTGGACGACCGGTGAGACGATCGAGAAGAGGTGTCTAGAAGGGGGGGGGTGATTAGACACTAGGTGCTAAAAGTAGCAGTTTTTAGATTCTCTAAATTTAAGTGGAGTTTAGGCACAAGTTTAACAAACACAATACATATCAAGCAAGCATGCAAAGAGTATATGAGCATCGGAAAATAAAGCATGCAACTTGCAAGAATGTAAAGGGAAGGGTTTGGAGAATTCAAACGCAATTTGGAGACACAATGATTTTTGAGTCGTGGTTCCGATAGGTGGTGCTATTGTACATCCACGTTGATGGAGACTTCAACCCAAGAAGGGTAACGGCTGCGCGAGTCCACGGAGGGCTCCAATCAAGAAGGGTCCACGAAGAAGCAACCTTGTCTATCCCACCATGGCCGTCGCCCACGAAGGACTTGCCTCACTAGCGGTAGATCTTCACGAAGTAGGCGGTCTCCTTTCCCTTACAAACTCCTTGGTTCAACTCCACAATCTTGTCAGAGGCTCCCAAGTGACACCTAGCCAATCTAGGAGACACCACTCTCCAAGAAGTAACAAATGGTGTGTTGATGATGAACTCCTTGCTCGTGTGCTTCAAATGATAGTCTCCCCAACACTCAACTCTCTCTCAAAGGATTTGTATTTGGTAGAAAGAATATTTGAGTGCAAAGCAACTTGGGGAAGGCTAGAGATCAAGATTCATATGGTAGGAATGGAATATCTTAGTCTCAACACATGAGTAGGTGGTTCTCTCTCAGAAATGGTAAGTTGGAAGTGTATGTTTGTTCTGATAGCTCTCTCTACGAATAAAGAGGAGGTGGAGGGGTATATATAGCCTCCACACAAAATCTAACTGTTACACACAATTTACCAATCTCGGTGGGACCGAATCAAGAAACTCAGTCTGACCGATTCAGTAAATAATGTGACCGTTAAGGTTTTCGGTGGGACTGACATGCAACTCGGAAGGACCGATATGGTTAGGGTTAGGGCATAACGTAATCTCGATGAGACCGATTACACAAACTCGGTGAGAACAATTTTCGTAATAAGCTAACCAGAGAGTTGGTCAGATAAACTCGGTGAGACCGGTTCGCTCATTTCGGTGAGACCAAAATGTTACGAAAGGGAAACAGAGAGTTTACATTGTAATCTCGGTAGGACCGATTACACAAACTCGGTGAGACCGATTTTGATAATGGACATACACAGAGAGATTACAATCCCATCTTGGTGAGATCGAGATCCCTATTGGTAAGACCGATTTGCCTAGGGTTTGTGGCAGTGGCTATGACATCTGAACTCGGTGGCGCCGGATAGAAAGAATCGGTGGGGCCGAGTTGGACTTTAGGTTTAGGTCATATGTGGATGTGGGAAAGTAGTTGAGGGTTTTGGGGCATATCACTAAGCACTATGAAGCAAGAACCTCATTAATCAACACCTCATCCCTCCTTGATAGTATTGGCTTTTCCTATAGACTCAATGTGATCTTGGATCACTAAAATATAAAATGTAGAGTCTTGAGCTTGAAGCTTGAGCCAATCCTTTTATCCTTATCATCTTGAAGGGGTTCCTCATCCTTTAGTCCATGCCACTTCATTGTTGAACTTATCTGAAAACATACTAGATAAAAGTGTTAGTCCAACAAGAGATATGTTGACATTAATTACCAAAATCACCTAGGGAGCACTTGTGCTTTCAGCCGGCTTATGCAAGTTCATGGCGCGTTCGTGCTATGTTTATCTGCAGCTCAAGATGCTGGGTTACAAGGGGACTATCACAGTTCATGGTAGTCGGAAGGTAGCCTTGGAGTGTGAAGAAGGTGACGCGGCTTATGCTGAGTCGGTCTGTGCAGTAGAAGAGTTGAAGTTTTACAAGGATAATGTTGATCCGGCTGATATGATGTCTTTGAAAAAGCCAACTACGGAGCATGACCCGGTAATGAAATTTAAATCGGCCGATGACACCAAGATTGTTGATTTCGTTCCTAGCGACTCATCTAAGCAGTTCAGTATTAATGCTAATCTGGATTCCAAATAGGAAAGCACGCTCATCGAGTTCATCCATGAGAACCGGGACATCTTTGCATGGAAACCTTATGACATGCCGGGTGTACCGAGGGAACTCGCTAAGCACACTCTTAATATTGATCCAAAATTTAAGCCGGTCAAGCAATTCCTTTGTCACTTCAATGAGGAGAGGCATAAGGCCATTGGTGAGGAGGTGGCCCAGATCCTGGGAGCTGGGTTCATTATTGAAGTGTTTCATCCTGAGTGGTTGGCTAACCCGGTGCTAGTGCTAAAAAAGAATGGCACTTGGCGTATGTGTGTGGATTACACGGACTTGAACAAGGCTTGTCCAGCTGATCCCTTTGCTCTCCCTCGTATTGATCAAATCATTGATGCTACGATGGGTGGTGAGCGTTTGAGTTTTTTGGATGCTTATTCTGGATATCATCATATCAAAATGGCAGTTAAGGACCAGGAGAAGACACCTTTTATACTCCGTTTGGAGCCTTCTTCTATGTGTCTATGCCTTTTGGGCTCAAGAGTGCCCAGGCAACTTATGATCGCTGTGTGCAGAATTGTCTTCATACACAGAATGGGTGTAATGTTCATGCTTATGTGGATGATATTGTGGTGAAATCCTGAGAGAAGGAAACCTTGATAGATGACTTAAGGGAGACCTTTGATAATCTCCGGGTCTAGATATGATGATTAACCCGGCCAAGTGTGTCTTTGGTGTGCCGGCAGGCAAGCTTTTGGGATTTCTGGTTTCTAACAGAGGCATTGAGGCTAACCAGGAGAAGATCAAGGCTATTACCTCTTTGGCAAAACCCAAGTGTATCAATGATGTCCAGCGTCTAGCGGGTCGTATTGCAGCTTTAAGCCGGTTCATAAGACGGTTAGGTGAGAAGGCCATACCGCTGTACCAGATGATTAAGAAAACAGACGACTTTGTCTGGAGTGATGCTGCTAATGATGCATTTGAACATTTGAAGAGGCAGCTAGCTGAGCCACCAGTTCTTGCTACTCCCATTGATAAGGAGCCATTATTGTTATATGTGGCTGCTAACACACGTGCTGTCAGTGTGGCCATTGTGGTGGAGCGTAAGGAGGCTGGAAAAGACTATCTGGTTCAACGACTGGTTTACTACATCAGTGAGGTGCTTATTGAGTCCAAGAAGAGATATCCACATGGGCAGAAGCTTGTTTATGGGTTGTTCATGGCCAGCCGGAAGCTTAAACAATATTTCCTTGGTCATCCTATCACTGTGGTTAGTTCTGCTCCTTTAAGAGATATCATTCAAAACAGAGAAGCCACAGGGCGAGTCGCCAAGTGGGCCATTGAGCTTGGGCCACATGGTTTAAAATATGTGCCACGCACGGCTATCAAGTCTCAAGCACTAGTGGATTTCATCAATGACTGGACAGAGCTACATATGCTTGAAGAGAAGCCGGATAACACGTATTGGACTATTCACTTTGATGGGTCCAGGCAATTGGAGGGCTCGGGGTGAAAGTGCTAGTTATCGACTAGAGGGGGGGTGAATAGGCGATTTTTATCTAAGTTTTCAAAACGTGGAAGTTTCGAAGACAAACAATAGAAATGACCTAATTGATATGCAGCGGAAGATAAACTACAACAAGCAAGCCATAGTCAAGTATGCAATAGTGTTAACGTACGAAGACTAATAGCAGCTAGGTAGTAGGATCAGGATGGAAGATAGTATGAAGCCAATCAACAATAGTAGTCAAGCAATGAAGTCAATCAGATAAGACAAATAGGCAACGACTTCACGAAGACAAACTCAAAGTAAAGGAGGGAAGAGATAGAACCAGTCACTTGTTGAAGACACAGGATTTGTTGGACCAGTTCCAGTTGCTGTGACAACTGTACGTCTGGTTAGGGAGGCTGAGATTCAACTCAGAAGACCGTGTCTTCACCTTATTCCCCTTGAGCTAAGGACACTTAGTCCTTGCCCAATCACTCTGGTAAGTGTTCAAGGTAGACTTCCAAACCTTCATAGACTTTGTTCACCCGGCAATCCACAATGACTCTTGGATGCTCAGAACGCGACGCCTAACCGGCTGGAGGATACACAATCCTCAAGTGTAATAAGTCTTCAGGTCACACAGACAGAAAGACTTCAGTGATGCCTAACACTCTTTGGCTCTGGGTGTTTGGGCTTTGTCCTCGCAAGGATTTCTCTCTCAAAGGCTTCGAGGTGGGTTGCTCTCAAACGACAAAAGCCGTAAACTAACTCTGAGCAGCCACCAATTTATGGTGTAGGGGGTTGGCTATCTATAGCCACAAGGCAACCCGACCTGATTTGTCCGAAATGACCCTGGGTCACTAAGGAACTGACACGTGTTCCAACGGTCAGATTTCAAACACACGCGGCAACTTTACTTGGGCTACAAGCAAAGCTGACTCATCCAGCTCTGGATAAGATTTGCTCTCATTGTCTTCGCTCGAAGACATAGGATTTGGGTTGAGCATCACTTCAGTCACTCTGACTTAGTTCACTTGGACCCCACTTAACAGTACGGTGGTTCCTATGACTCAACAAAGAAGAAAAGGAAACAACGAAACCACACAGTCTTCACGCTCCATAGTCTTCACGCAATGTCTTCTCATGTCATAGTCTTCAATATGAATATCTTCTCATACCACCATTGTCTTCAATGTCTTCATACATTTTTAGGGGTCATCTCCGGTAGGTAAACCGAATCAATGAGGGACACAACCTGCGTTATCCTGCAATTCTCAACGCATTAGTCCCTCAACCAACTTTGTCGTTAATACTCCAAAACCAACTAGGGGTGGCACTAGATGCACTTACAATCTCCCCCTTTTTGGTGATTGATGACAAACTGGTTGAAGTTTTCAACGGGGATAAAGTATGTGAAATTGTAAAGGATAGGAATTGTCTTCATAAGTAGCAAGGGCTCCCCCTGAAGATGTGCATATAAGTAATTTTGCTTTTGGAATGCAAATGCACATGGCAGGTTGTACTTGTGGAGATCCACTTCAACTTATGAAGATAATTCATCATGCATGAAATGATATAGCAAATAGGATGACATGCATAATGAAAAATGGACGTCTGCAGGATGATCTAAGTGCGGAAGTTATCATCGCACATGTGGAATTTATCATCGCATCTCAATAAAGCAAATAAGTAGCAGACGACCATCAAGTTTAAGTGTTACAACTCAAAGAACGAAGTGTTTTAAAAAGCAAGAGTTGTAAGCACGAGGCAAAATATAATGCAACCGCCCATATGAACCCGCTTGAAGACTGTCAACTCATACGCTTCTCCCCCTTTTGTCAGTAAGGACCAAAAAGGTTTGAAGACATAGAGCATCTACTCGTCCTGATGAGTAGGTGAAGCAGCAGGGTTATCGTTGTTGGTTGGCGGTGCAGACGAACTTGGTGCAGTGTCGATGCGTGCAGTTGTAGGAGGTGGTGAAGTAGCATCGTCTTCATCATCGATGACATTGGCATTGATAGTTGCAGCGGAGGAAGAATAATCAGAGTCTTCAAGAGATGGAGTTCTTCGTAGGACAACATTCCGTGGAGGAGTGGAGTCAAACTTGAATCTTTCAATGAAGTCATCGTCTTGAAGATCTGCTTCAGCACTAAGCAGGGTCAAGCTCTTCCATGATCGCCGGCAAGTTTCATGAGCAACAAAGGCATTCTTGGTGGCAAGGTTAGGAATGCAATTGACATCCACCAAGAGGCTTTGCATCTGTCTTTTGAGCCAAAAGTGATGTTTATCCTGTTTCTGATGAAGGGCCACAAGAAGTTCTCGGTCATTGAGAACGCGAGAACGCTTCCAAGGCCTTTGTGCAATGGTGCTTTCAGTGGCTTCAGTAGGTGCTCGATGAGGCAGACGAGTATTTCCAGCCAATGGATAGATTCGAGTTGCTGCTTGAACACCTTCAATGGGTTGAGTGAAGCTTTGGTGCTGGGCATTCTGAAGACAAAGAGGCTTCTTGGCAGGGTCAGAATATATGGCTTCAACGGACATATCAACCTTTGGTAGGAAGATCACATGATTGCGAGCAGATGGTTGATAGTTGATAGATGAGTGTCGCTTGATGAGGCGCATGGCCCATGGAGCATAAAACTTTAGACCAAACAGATCAGATCCAGAAGCAGCAAGTTGCTTGACGAACAAATCATGTGCATTGAAGCTGATGCCATTGAGGATGTAAAAGACCAACGTCTTCATGGCTCCTTCGAGTTTTGCAGCTGATGAATGTCCTTTGATAGGCCATAGAGTCCGCCTGATGATATGATATATAGTGCACGGCAGATACTCAAGATTATCAACAAAGAACTCCTTTGGATATTCAGCATCACGTGGCAAAGGCTTCATCATGCTCAACATCTGGCTCATATTGGGTTCAGGCTTATGGAAGATGCTCTCCAGTGCATTGCGGTGGTTTTGACAACCAGGTTCATAGAGCTCTCCGGGAGTGGATAGGCCTGTAAGCTCAATGATGTCAAGAGCTTTGGCTTCATGATGAACATTTCCGGTCATCCACTCGAGAACCCATGTCTTCCTATCTCTGTTATAACCGCGAATGTGTAGAGTAGCATAGAATTGAAGCAATAGCTCTTCATTCCAGTGTTCTTTGTCTGTCACAAAGTTGAGCAGACCAGCATCACGAAAGCAACCAAGTGCTTCTTCTAAGTATGGTAGTCCAGCAATGGCTTCAGTGTCGAGGCGCATATGTGGGAAGATGCGCCCTTGATCATACAGAACACAGGAGTAATAGCTTCGCTGCTGATGACTCCAGAACCGATCTGATGATATTCTTGGCTTCGTGTAGGGGTTCTTTGAGCTGTCAAAGAATGTGTTGTGGCTCTTGAAGCCATTTGCATTGAAAGACCCGACAGATGTGGCAGTACCAGGAAACCTTGGCAGTCTTGGCTTGGGCTTCTGGACCTGAGGCCTATGCTCAATGTGATAGTGAAATTGAGGACCAGAGACAATAGGCGGAGGGACCAGAACGGGCCATCTTACTGTGATTAGCTCACCATGGTTGTATGCTTGCTCGATTGTATAGGGCCTTGGTGGCGGAAAAGGAGCAGTGGCAGCAACAGTGGCTTCGGGCGGCACATCAGAAGCTTCAGGTGCATTATCAGCATTGGCTTCTGGTATGGGGCTTGGGACAGGCTCCACATTTGCGTCAGCCATGACTATGTCATCGGCTTGATTGGTGTTGGTGGTGGCAGTCTCAAGGTTTTCAACCTCCACTTGCTGAGCTGGAGGGTTGGGCACAGACACGTTCACATCGTGAACAACTTCTTCAGGAATGGGGGGTGTAGAGACACGTTCTTCTTGACGTTTTTCCTCGGCTGATGCAGCCGGATTGTCTTCAGCAGCTGGTGCTTCAGACTCGGAGACATTCACAGTTGGAGTGGCTTCTGAGAACACTTGAGGTGCAACAGGTTGATGGTGCACTTCTCCTTCTAGAACGCTTGGAAGAGGGGCTTGAGGCCTTGGTCCTTTGCGAAGCCTTTGTAGTACAGGCGACGCCTTTGGAGATGGAGTGGGCAGGTCCTCATCCTCTTCAATTTGCACGGATGGTGTGACTTGTTGTTGTTGGGGAGTACTTGGGGAATCTTGTTCTTGCGGGCGATCAGCCCATGAAGCATCCTGAGTAATTGGCGTCAGAGGACGACCAATGCTGATGAGTTCGCTGTTCGTAAGAACAGGCGATGATACCACATTATATTCGATCTGAGGAAGAACTTCATCATCTTCAACATTGTCATCATGAACAATGTCTTCAGCAGCGGTGGGTTCAGCTGCTGGTATATCTTCAGCTTTAGGAGCCTCTGTGGAAGCAGGCTCATGAACAGTCATGCGAAGTTCTTGGGATGCAGATGTAGGATGAACCACTGAGATGGGTTCAACAACAAGGGGCTCTGTGGGAGCAGCCCGACTCTTCTTGGTCTTGCGCTTCTTCTTGGAGGGAGCGGCATAAGAGGCTTCAGTATTTTTCCTCTTTCTGGCTTCAGCCTCAGCAGCCCTCGTCTTCTTCTGTTTTGAAGTGGTTGTGGTGACCTTTGGCTTCGAGCCAGTCATGCTGCCTGGGAAGATAATGCGAGGGGCTTCTTGGCTTGAAGGTGCAGGCTGGTCAGCAGGAAGCTTCTTCTTTTTCTTCGCAGCCATCCTGGGGTCAATGCCAGGACGGCCAAGTGACTTGCGCTTCTTAGCCTGATTGTAGGCAAGCACACACTTATCATCCAATCTCTTCATGCACTCACGAGAGCCTTGAGCTTCTTGGCGCTTCTTCAGAAAAGCTTCTTTAAGCTCATGCAGCATGATCTTGAAGTTTCTAACGTCTTGAACACTGAGCTTCGCCACATGCTTCTTGAATTGAGCCTTCTCATAATCAATTTTGTTCTTCAGCTCAACGATGCGCTGAGCAAGAGCCAGCTTAGAAGAAATGGCGCCATTGAAAGAGACGCTGAGGCCAATGGGAAGCTGCAAATCTTCATAGCTTAGATTGGGGGTGTCGAACCACTCATCAATGAAGTTATGGATGATAGCCATGTCAAAGAGAGGCAAGTTGTTGAAGATTTCTGCTTCTTCCTTGCTCTTTATCAGTTGCTTAAGGGCATCATCAGCAAGATCTTCATCACTTGACAGATCAATGGGTTCTTCACGCAGAATGGCGGCAGGAGTCAAGGCTTGATCAGTATGCCTGACAAGTTGCTTTTTCTTCTCCGTCTTCTTGGAGATGCGGGATTGATCTTCAGACTGCACACTGGCTTCAGGAGGTGCAGTGTCCAGTGGCTTCACACGAGAAGCTTTTGGAGGTGCAGCTGATGATGAAGCCTTAATTTTCTTTGGCTTCTGCGGCCTTGGAGGAGGAGCTGGGGCTTCATCAGAATCAGCCTCATTGTCAAAATGATCCACTTTGGCACCTTGTACCAAGATGTAGGAGATGAGGCCATCAAGGTTTGCAAAGGGGCCAATTCTGTTTTCTTCAGCTTCACGTGTGCCATCATCACGGGGAGCAGAGGGACCAGGATTGAAGTCTAATCCCCGTGACTTCTTGTTTTCCTTTGCCGAAGCCTTAGCAAACTGGAAGTTGCGCTTGAAGAGATTGTCGTCATGACACCAGAGCAATGATGATGGGTCGGCTTCTTCAGGCTGTGGTCCATGGACCATGCAAGGATAGAAATCTTGTGCAATAGCTTCAGCCCCGTTCTTGGGTTGAAGACCTCGATAGAGAATATCGCCCCAAGGACTCTTGATTGCATTCTTCTCTGCATATTTCTTGGTTACGAACTTGTACTTGAACCACTCTTCAGCCCAATAGCGTCGAATCCATTGGATTCGTGTCTTGCACTGATGATATGTCTCTTCAGGATCTGTATTGTAGAGCTCTGCTAGGTCATTAGGAAGATCTTTGGATGTTCCTTCTCGGCGCTGTCTGCCACCCTTCCTTGCTGATTTTTCTGCAGCCATGAACTTCAAATTGAATGGCTTCAATACGTTCAATGGCTTCAGAGACTTTTGCTTGCTGGTCAAGCAGGAACTGGCTTCAGGAGAATTGATATGATGCTATAAGTATTCTGCAAACGAATGCAGAGTATGAGAACCAAGGGATTCTCCCACGGACATGTACCTATGACAGCATTAGAGATGCGAGGGAAGGGGAAGAGGTCATATGCATTCTTAGAAGATTTTGAAGATAAATCAGTTTGAAGACATTGACCTCATGATGCGAAGACATTCACTTATGTGAGGTGAGTTGGTTCCAGATTTGTACCAATCCATGAATAAGTACAACTGAGGAATCAAACTAGATAGGAAATCTAAGTGAATAGACTAGGCATTATGAGATGCAGACAGAATAGATCTAACATTGAGTAGGTAGAAACCACTTTTGGTAAATAGGATGAATCTATGAAGATCAAAACGGTGGTAAAAATAGAGTTATAATTACCGCACGAAGAACTGCTAGATGGGAAGAATATGAGACCGAGCAGTTCAGCCCACCGTGCCCTAACTTGGCGACGAAGGACACCTACGGCGACGGTGGAGAGGACGATGTCCGCGGCCGGCGTGAGGACGGCACCGGAGAAGTCGCGGCAGCTAAGCGCTTCGTCGCCGGCGTCGTCGAGAGCTAGCGGTGGCGCTAGGGTTTTGACGAGGTGGAGAGGTGGAAGAAGGTTTTCTTGACCGTAGGGGACACGTATTTATAAGTAGGTGTGCGACACTGCGCAATTACGTAGGTTCCCCTGTCTGTTCACATCTGTGGGACACGTGGCAAGCATGCAACATACTCAGAGTTGTCCCACGTTCCCACGCCCGCCAGGCATGTCGGAGAGCTGTTCCGGCTTCTCCGGATATCGACAATAAAGATGAATCATTTAAATATGACTTGATGTTTGTCTCTGTGTCTTCTGCTGACTAGGACACAGAGAAGACATTCGACAGTTTCAATAGAATGCATATGATTTGGACAGATAGAGTTTGAGATAGAAAGCATAGAGAGGGTAGGGTCCGATCACATTCACTTAGTTCAAAAGATTCAACTTGAAGACATAGCTATAAGTGAATGTTGTAGAGGACGAAACACTAGTATATATATATATGCAGTCAAATCATCATAGCGCAGAAAATCATGAAGATAAATTGGAACTAAAAACAAACCAAATGTGAAGTCTTTGCAAAAGTAATGCCATGAGTGAAACACTTCAAACAGAGAAATTTGGTGGTGGCGTTACCCATCGTATAGGAAGTATTAGACCCAGACACGGTGCACAATTATCGTGGCGCTCTGAAGTCAAATTCCATGTTAATGTATTCACACTCAGAGTGTAAATCTTCATTGATTGAAGATATACATTACTTTGTGTGTTGCACATCTAAGTCATCAACATGCATAAGTGTTAGGATGTGTGCCTGATCACAGGACATTAGAGGATTCCAAGATATTTAGCTCACACCGTAACTTGCAAAACCTTTTCTCATCCAAGGGCTTTGTGAAGATATCTGCAAGTTGCTCTTCAGTGTTAAAGTGAATGATATCGATATCTTTCTTCATGACATGATCTTTGAGAAAGTGATGACGAATTTCAATGTGCTTTGTCTTCGAGTGTTGGACTGGATTGTTGGCTATCTTGATGGCACTTTCGTTGTCGTAGAAGAGAGGTACTTGTTTCAGGTTGATGCCATAGTCCTTGAGAGTTTGCTTCATCCATAGAAGCTGAGCACAACAGGAACCAGCAGCAATGTATTCAGATTCAGCAGTTGAGAGAGATACACAATTCTGCTTCTTTGAAGATCAACAGACAAGTGATCGTCCCAGAAAGTGACATGTTCCTGATGTTGACTTGCGATCCACCTTGTCACCAGCAAAATCAGCATCCGAGAATCCAACCAAATCAAAGTTTGAGCCCTTGGGATACCATAATTCGAGTGTTCGGGTGTAAGCCAAATATCGAAGAATTCGCTTCACAGCTAAGTGATGCGATTCCTTTGGTGCCGCTTGGAATCGAGCACACATGCAAACACTAAGCATAATATCTGGCCTAGATGCACATAGATAAAGTAAAGAACCAATCATGGAGCAGTATACCTTTTAATCAAACTCTTTACCATTGTCGTCGGGACCAAGGTGGTGTTTGGCTGGCATTGGCGTCGTATAACCTTTGCAGTCTTCCATTCCAAACTTCTTCAGGCAGTCTTTGAGATATTTTTCTTGAGATATGAAGATGCCATTGCTTTGCTGACGAATTTGAAGACCAAGGAAGAACTTCAGTTCTCCCATCATGGACATCTGATATTCCTCTTGCATCATGTATCCAAACTCATCACTATACTTCTGGTTGGTGCAGCCAAAGATAATGTCATCCACATATATTTGGCACACAAACAGTTCGCCATCATATGTCTTCGTGAAGAGTGTGGGATCGAGGGATCCTGGTTTGAAGCCTTTGCTCTTCAGGAAGTCTTTGATCATATCATACCATGCGCGAGGAGCTTGTTTGAGACCATACAGTGCTTTGTTTAGCTTGTACACCATATCAGGATGTTTTGGATCTTCAAAGCCAGGTGGTTGAGCGACATATACTTCTTCTTCAATCTTGCCATTGAGAAATGCACTCTTCACACCCATTTGATATAGCAAGATGTTGTGATGATTAGCATAGGCTAGCAGTATGCGAATAGCTTCAAGCCTAGCAACAGGAGCAAATGTTTCATCGAAGTCAATTCCTTCAACTTGAGTATATCCTTGAGCCACAAGACGTGCTTTTTTTCTGACGACTTGACCATGCTCATCTTGCTTGTTTTGATATATCCATTTCGTTCCAATAATGTTATGCTTGCGAGGGTCAGGTTGCTTGACAAGTTCCCAAACATTATTCAGCTTGAACTGTTGAAGTTCTTCTTGCATGGCTTGAATCCATTCAGGTTCCATAAAAGCTTCAGCAACTTTCTTGGGTTCTGATATTGACACAAATGAAAAGTGCCCACAGAAGTTTGCTAACTTTGTTGCTCTTGAGCGAGTAACCGGACCAGGCGCATTGATGCTGTCAATTATCTTCTCAATTTGTACTTCATTTGCAACACGAGGATGAACTGGATGAAGACCTTGCTCATGCTGATCATTGTCATCATTGGGAGGATTGTCTTCGGTCTGAGCATTGTCTTCAGGTTGGTTTGGTGCAGAAATGATAAGTTCCTCTTCAGGCTGTGCTTCAGAGGGCATGATTTCACCAGTTCCCATCAGCTTGATAGATTCACTGGAAGGAGCTTCATCTAGTGTGCTTGGCAGGATCTCTCGTTGTGAACCATTGGTTTCATCGAATCGCACATCCACTATTTCAACGATTTTGTAGTGGAAGAGGTTGAAGACTCTGTAGGAGTGCGAATCCTTTCCATAGCCAAGCATGAAGCCTTCATTAGCTTTGGGTTCAAATTTTGACTTGTGATGGGGATCCTTGATCCAGCACCTAGCACCAAAGACTCTGAAGTAGCTGACATTTGGCTTCTTGCCAGTAAGGAGCTCATAGGATGTTTTGCCCAGATGCTTGTGGATGTAAACACGGTTGATGATGTGACATGAAGTATCAATAGCTTCAGGCCAGAACTTTCTTGGTGTCTTGTACTCGTCGAGCATTGTTCGAGCCATTTCAATGAGGGTTCTATTCTTGCGCTCAACAATGCCATTTTGCTGAGGTGTGTAAGGAGCAGAGAATTCATGAGTGATTCCCATTGTATCCAGATAAAGATCAAGGCCGGTGTTCTTGAATTCAGTGCCGTTATCACTTCTGATATGCTTGATCTTGACGCCATAATTGTTCATTGCTCCATTGGCGAATCGTCTGAAGACATCTTGTACTTCAGTCTTGTAGAGAATTATGTGCACCCATGTATATCTTGAGTAGTCATCAACAATGACGAAGCCATAGAGACACGCCGTTGTTGTGAGGGTGGAGTAGTGAGTAGGACCAAACAAGTCCATGTGCAACAGCTGAAAGGGTTGACATGTCGTCATGATTGTCTTCGAGGGGTGCTTGGCCCTCGTCATCTTCCCAGCTTCGCAAGCACCACACAAATGATCTTTCCTGAACTTAACACCTTCGATGCCTATGACATGATTTTTCTTGACGAGAGTGTGTAAGTTCCTCATGCCAGCATGCCCCAGCCTTCGATGCCAAAGCCAGCATTCTGAAGCTTTTGCAAGAAGACATACGGCAAGCTGTGGACCTGCTGAGAAATCTACCATGTATAGATTACCTTTCCTATACCCTTCAAAGACTAGAGACTTGTCAGATTCCATTAGTACAAGGCAACGATATTTTCCAAATATCACAATCATGTTTAAGTCACAAAGCATTGAGACAGACATTAAGTTGAACCCAAGGGATTAAACAATCATCACTTTATCCATGTGTTGATCCTTTGAGATTGCAACTCTACCTAGAACCAATACCTTGCCTTTACCAGTGTCAGCAAATGTGATTTGACTCTTGTCGGATGGACGTAAGGTTGAGTCCATGAGAAGACTTCGATCACTAGTCATATGATTAGTGCATCCGCTGTCAATAATCCATTCTGAAGCTTTTGGTGACATGCCCTACAGTGCAGTTAGGAGGATAGGCTTCACAAGGTATGTTGTGAAGCATAAGCATTTGATGCACACTAGGATTATCACAGCTTAGATCAAAGTTAGCACACAGTATGACAGGTAAGCGATTCATATGTGGAATACATAGTAAGTCATTTTATCATGCGTCCCTTTGTGTTTTAGGTCCTCAGCAATAATATCGGACGCCTTTGATTGCTGGCTGGAGACCACATTCTGCAAAAGAGAGTTAATTCTTCTTCACCACCCACATTTTCAGGGGTGGCTTAGAAGCAATGAGTCTAAGTGCAGCATCTGAGAATTTCGGCTTTGAAGCCCTAGCAAATAGCCTTGCAGGAGATGGATGATACTCATGTGAATAAGCAGAAAAGTTCTTAGTTCTATGAACATAGCGGTTTGAAGCACATGCTCATATTCATGAGTCTGAGTATGATTTCCCTACAAAACATTGGCGTTAGGGTGACTCAAGTGAGTCCTGTGTTCGTATGAAGCCGTTGGACCATATGATGCCTTTGGTCTGGGATTTGTCTTCTTCCCTGGTGGTGTCATGATGACATTCACTGGAAGATTCTAAAGGAAGCTTTTGGGAACCCAGATCTTCTTCATAGGAGGTCCATTCCTGCAGTTAGTACCAATATACCTGGCAAACACTTCACCATTCTGATTTTTGAACAGTTTATAGTTTGCATCAAAGGATTCATCAATGATAATAGGATTAGCATAGGTAAAGCCAGATAAAGTGGATGGATCCACTGAAGGTTCCTTTGCAGCAACCCATGTGGTTTTGGGATACTGCTCAGGCTTCCAGTAGGAACCATCAGCATTCATTTTCCTCTCTACCCAACACCCTCTTTCCTAGGGTTTCGGTTCAGAATCTGCTTTTTGAGGACATCACAAAGTGTCTGATGCCCTTTCAGACTTTTATACATCCCTGTTTCAAGCAATGTCTTCAACCTAGCATTTTCATCAGCAATAGTAGTGGTATCCTCCGTAGAGGGGTTAGTAACCACATCAGTAGTTGAAGACAATGAAACAGCAACAGCAGTGGAACATTCAGCAACAGATGTAGCGTTATCACGCTCAATGCATTTTAGACATGGTGGTTCAAATCCATCCTGAGCGGGACTGATCTGTTGAGCGCGAAGTGACTCATTCTCTTTTTGAAGATCTTCATGAGTTGCTTTCAATTTCTCAAGCTCTTGCTTCCTTTGAAGATAATCATAGGAGAGCTTTTCATATGTGGTTGAGAGCGTCTCATGAAGACTTTCAAGTTCTTGGTACTTAGCATGAAGATTTTTTATGTCTTCTACTAAGGACTGTGAACGTGTCATTTCCGCGTCCAACAAGTCATCGCTTTTGTCTAACAGTTTTTGAGTATGTTCCATAGCCCTTTGTTGTTCAGTAGCAATTTTAGCACGTGTTTTGTAGCTGGGTTTGGATTCACAATCAGAGTCATCTTCACTTGATGTTTGAAAGTAAGCATTGCGTGATTTTACCTTGGCACCACGTGCCATGAAGCAGTAGGTGGGAGCAGGATCGTCCATGTCATCAGCTTCAGCGTTGGTGTGGAAGTCATTGCCTTCAGTGTTGAAGATGGACTTGGCAACATAGCCTGTGGCTAGAGCCAGACTTGCAACGCCAGGGTCGGACTCCTCTCCATATTCCACCTCCGCCTCCTAGAAGCAGACTCCTCCTCTGAATCCATTTCCTTGCCAACAAAGGCACGAGCCTTGCCAGATGAGCTCTTCTTATGAGATGAAGACTTTGATGTGGACTTGGAAGAAGACTTTGATGATTTCTTCTTCTTCTTGTCATCAGAGTCATATTCCTTGCTCTTCTTCTTCTTCTTCTTCTTGTCCCACTGAGGACACTCAGAGATGTAGTGCCCAGGCTTCTTACACTTGTGACATGTTCTCTTCTTGTTGTCTTGAGTGGAAGCTTCATCATTTCTTGAACTAGATCGTGAAGACTTTCTGAAGCCCTTCTTCTTGGTGAATTTCTGGAACTTCTTCACAAGCATAGCAAGCTCCCTTCCAATGTCTTCAGGATCATTAGAACCATAGTCAGATTCTTCTTCTTCAGATGAGGAAACAACTTTTGCCTTCAAAGCACGAGTTTGGCCATAGTTGGGGCCATAGATATCTCTTTTCTCAGAAAGCTGGAACTCATGTGTATTGAGCCTCTCAAGTATATCAGACGGATCGAGTGTCTTGAAGTCAGGACGTTCTTGTATCATGAGGGCAAGGGTGTCAAAGGAGGTGTCAAGTGATCTCAGCAGTGTCTTGACAATTTCATGCTTGGTGATCTCAGTGGCGCCAAGAGCTTGAAGCTCATTTGTGATGTCAGTCAGACGATCAAACATAAGCTGGACATTTTCATTGTCGTTTCTCTTGAAGCGGTTGAAGAGGTTGCGAAGAACACTGATCCTTTGATCTCTCTGTGTTGAGACGCCTTCATTCACCTTGGATAGCCAGTCCCAGACTAGCTTTGACGTTTCCAGAGCACTCACACGGCCATACTGTCTTTTGTCAGATGACCACAAATGATGTTCTTTGCAGTCGAGTCCAGTTGAATGAACTTCTTGACATCAGTAGGGGTGACACCTTCACCAGTTTTGGGAACGCCATTCTTGACGACATACCAGAGGTCGACATCAATGGCTTCAAGATGCATGCGCATCTTATTCTTCCAGTAGGGATATTCAGTTCCATCGAACACGAGACAGGCAGCGGAGACTTTGATTATCCCTGCAGTCGACATAGCTAAACTCCAGGTGGTTAAACCGAATCACACAGAATAAGGGAGTACCTTGCTCTGATACCAATTGAAAGTGCTAGTTATCGACTAGAGGGGGGGATGAATAGGCGATTTTTATCTAAGTCTTCAAAACGTGGAAGTTTCGAAGACAAACAATAGAAATGACCTAATTGATATGCAGCGGAAGATAAACTATAACAAGCAAGCCATAGTCAAGTATGCAATAGCGTTAACGTACGAAGACTAATAGCAGCTAGGTAGTAGGATCAGGATGGAAGATAGTATGAAGCCAATCAACAATAGTAGTCAAGCAATGAAGTCAATCAGATAAGACAAATAGGCAACAACTTCACGAAGACAAACTCAAAGTAAAGGAGGGAAGAGATAGAACCAGTCACTTGTTGAAGACACAGGATTTGTTGGACCAGTTCCAGTTGCCGTGACAACTGTACGTCTGGTTAGGGAGGCTGAGATTCAACTCAGAAGACCGTGTCTTCACCTTATTACCCTTGAGCTAAGGACACTTAGTCCTCACCCAATCACTCTGGTAAGTCTGCAAGGTAGACTTCCAAACCTTCACAGACTTCATTCACCCGACAATCCACAATGACTCTTGGATGCTCAGAACGCGACGCCTAACCGGCTGGAGGATACACAGTCCTCAAGTGTAATAAGTCTTCAGGTCACACAGACAGAAAGACTTCAGTGATGCCTAACACTCTTTGGCCTGGGTGTTTGGGCTTTGTCCTCGCAAGGATTTCTCTCTCAAAGGCTTCGAGGTGGGTTGCTCTCAAACGACAAAAGCCGTAAACTAACTCTGAGCAGCCACCAATTTATGGTGTAGGGGGTTGGCTATTTATAGCCACAAGGCAACCCTACCTGATTTGTCCGAAATGACCCTGGGTCACTAAGGAACTGACACGTGTTCCAACGGTCAGATTTCAAACACACGCGACAACTTTACTTGGGCTACAAGCATAGCCGACTCATCCAACTCTGGATAAGATTTGCTCTCATTGTCTTCGCTCAAAGACATAGGATTTGGGTTGAGCATCACTTCAGTCACTCTGACTTAGTTCACTTGGACCCCACTTAATAGTACGGTGGTTCCTATGACTCAACAAAGAAGAAAAGGAAACAACGAAACCACACAGTCTTCGCGCTCCATAGTCTTCACGCAATGTCTTCTCATGTCATAGTCTTCAATATGAATATCTTCTCATACCACCATTGTCTTCAATGTCTTCATACATTTTTAGGGGTCATCTCCGGTAGGTAAACCGAATCAATGAGGGACACAACCTGCGTTATCCTGCAATTCTCACAAACGCATTAGTCCCTCAACCAACTTTGTCGTCAATACTCCAAAAACAACTAGGGGTGGCACTAGATGCACTTACACGGGGGCTGGAGTTGTCTTAGCTTCCCCTCGAGGTGACAAATTTTGTTATGTGCTAAGGTTGATGTTTCCCTGTACTAACAATGCAGCTGAGTATGAGGCCTTGCTCCGGTCTTCGGATGGCTAAGGAGATGAATTTAAGCCGGGTAAGGTGCTTTGGTGACTCAAATTTGGTGGCTCAACAAGTCTCAGGCAAATGGGATTCCAAGGATCCCCTCATGGCGGCTTATCGCCGTGAAGTTGATGCTGTTGCTGGGCACTTCAAGGGTTATCAAGTGGAGCATATTGATCACAGAAAGAATGAGACGACTGATGCTTTAAGCCGGCTGGGATCTCAGCGTAAGCCGGTGCCACCGAACACTTTCTTAGATATTCTGCATAACCCTTCTGTTAAGTTGCCTATAGAGGAAGACCTGGCTGTTCCTGACCCGAAAGCACAATTGGTGACGGCTCTTCACGTCATCCCAGATTGGACATTGCCATATTTGGCTTATATGATCCTAGGCGAGTTACCTGAGGATGAAACCTGGGCCAGTCAGAGAACCGAGCGGTCTAAGTCAATGACAATTGCCAATGGCGAATTACATCATCGTAGTGTCACTGGGGCGTTTCAGCATTGTGTCTCTCCTAAGGAAGGTCAAGAGATTCTTCGTGAGATTCATGAAGGAGATTGTGGCCATCATGCTGGTTCAAAGTCCCTTGTGGCCAAAGCTTTTCGTAATGGATTTTATTGGCTGACGGCTCACGCTGACACAGAGGATTTGGTTAGTAAATGTGATGGTTGTTAGAAATTTTCACGGCGAGCTCACGTGCCAGCTCAAGAATTGAGGATAATTCCAATTACTTGGCCGTTTGCAGTCTGGGGACTTGACATGGTTGGGCCTTTTAAAAGTTCCAAGGATAAAAAGACCCACCTCTTGGTGGCGGTTGACAAATTCACGAAGTGGGTTGAGGCAGAGCCAGTTAGTAAGTGTGACACAGCCACGGCGGTTCAATTCCTGAAAAAGGTGACCTTTTGTTTTGGCTTTCCACACAACATTATAACTGACAATGGCACTAATCTGAACAAGGGTGCCATGGAGGAGTTTTGTCAACGTGAGCATATTCGGCTTGATGTTTCATTGGTAGCTCACCTCCAGTCCAATGGTCAAGCCGAACAAGCCAATCAGGAAATTTTGAAAGGCATTAGGCCCCGACTTCTAGTTCCCTTGCAACGGACGCTGGGCTGTTGGGTGGAGGAGTTACCATCAGTACTATGTAGTATCAACACTAGCCCCTAATAGATCTACGGGTTACACCCCTTTCTTCATGGTTTATGGAGCAGAGGCGGTTCTTCCTAGTGACATTCGTCATGACTCGCCCCGCGTGGCGGCTTATGTTGAAGCTGATAATGAACAAGCCCGTCAGGATGCACTTGACCTGTTAGATGAGAAGTGTGACTTGGCAACAGCCCACTTGGTGACTTACCAACATGACCTGCGCCATTATCACAGCCGCTGGGTTAAGTCCAGAACCTTTCAAGAAGCTGATTTGGTGCTCCGGCTCATCCAGGATCAAACTGATGCACACAAGTTGTCCCCACCTTGGGAAGGGCCCTTTGTGGTCAGCAAGAATTTGAACAATGGGTCATACTACCTTATCGATGTTCAAGAGTACAAAGACTCACGTAAGTCGGAGGAGGAGACCCGCCGGCCGTGGAATATCGCTCATCTTCGGTCTTACTACACTTGAGCCACCAGCTCTTATGATGTACATATTTTTGATGATGTATATATTATGATAAGTAATAAAGCAGGACCTCTATCCTTTTTCATCCTCAATGATCATGTGTCTTCATCATCATAATTCCAAAGACCAACTGGGGGTTGATCGTATTCGAATCTAGTTTAACTCCTTCGGCACAGCTTCCTGATCGTATCCGAATCATAGTTGTTCAAAAAATTTGATCATTTGGTGGTTGACCATATTCGAATCATAACTTAACCCTTTTTTATCCGACTCTGATCGTATTCGAATCAGAGTTGTTAAAAAAGTCTCAAGGTCATTTGGGGGCTTCCTATTCAAACATAGGTCGTATTTGAACCAAAGAGAACATAGCTGTCGGTACCCTCTTGATCGGCGCAATGCCAAACCCACTAGGGGGCTTCTTGATCGTATTCGAATCATAGCTTAACCCCTTTTGGGTCTGACTTTGATCGTATTCGAATCAGAGTCGTTAAAAAAATCTCAAGGTCATTTGGGGGCTTCCTGTTCAAACATAGGCCGTATTCGAACCAAAGAGAACATAGCTGCCGGTACCCTCTTGATCAGCGCAATGCCAAACCCACTAGGGGGCTTCTTGATTGTAGTCGAATCATAGCTTAACCCCTTTTGGTCAGGCTTACTGGTCATATTCGAATCAGAAGCCTCGCTTTTTTCTCTCTGTTTGACTTAAGTTTTTGGAAAAACAATCTTTTGGGTTTGTCTTGAGACCTTTTTGTTCATATCTGAGGCATATACATGTGGTTTCTACTTAACCCGGCTTAACTTTGAATGATAAGTCGCCAGCATATGACAAACATCAAACAGTTGGAAGTCTCGGCTTCTAAAGATAGGGTTATCACCCTTACTACGCAGGTAACATAAACTAATAGTGAAAATTCAATATCACAGGTATGCTATTATTATTATAGTTATGTTTCAAAGTTATGATTCATAACAGGCTTATCTGTGACTCTTTTTACACATTAGTGGTTATATGTAAGATATTATGACCCGCCCTGCAGTAAACCACCAAGGGTTCTTGTGATCTATTTCTATGTGCAGGATAGTTTAAGGACTTTCTTATGCATAAGGAAAACAAATGATAAGTATAACAAGGATAAATATACGACAACGACTTAACAGTGTTGAGCACCAAAATGTGCACGATGGCACGACAGGGCAAAGTTATTTCTACCCTATTACATGACTCCCCGAGTCTAAATGATCAATTGTTTTTTCAAACATCACATATATAAACCGCCCAGCGGATTAATCTTCCTGCCGCTGCTGGCCTGAGGCTTCTGGATCAACCCTCTCCGCTTCTTTGTCCTGTTCCCCGTCCTGGAAGGTTGATGACGACCAGTTGATGTCTACTACACAACCTTCTTCTTGTAGACGTTGTTGGGCCTCCAAGTGCATAGGTTTGTAGGACAGTAGCAAATTTCCCTCAAGTGGATGACCTAAGGTTTATCAATCCGTAGGAGGCGTAGGATGAAGATGGTCTCTCTCAAACAATCCTGCAACCAAATAACAAAGAGTCTCTTGTGTCCCCAACACACCCAATACAATGGTAAATTGTATAGGTGCACTAGTTCAGCGAAGAGATGGTGATACAAGTGCAATATGGATAGTAGATATAGGTTTTTGTAATATGGAATTATAAAAACAACAAGGTAACAAGTGGTAAAAGTGAGCGTAAACGGTGTTGCAATGGTAGGAAACAAGGCCTAAGGTTCATAATTTCACTAGTGCAAGTTCTCTCAACAATAATAACATAACTGGATCATATAACTATCCCTCAACATGCAACAAAGAGTCACTCCAAAGCCACTAATAGCGGAGAACAAACGAAGAGATTATGGTAGGGTATGAAACCACCTCAAAGTTATCCTTTTTGATCTATCTATTCAAGAGTCCGTAGTAAAATAACATGAAGCTATTCTTTCCGTTTGATCTATCATAGAGTTCATACTAGAATAACACCTTAGGACACAAATCAACCAAAACCCTAATGTCACCTAGATACTCCAATGTCACCTCAAGTATCCGTGGGCATGATTATACGATATGCATCACACAATCTCAGATTCATCTATTCAAACAACACAAAGTACTTCAAAGAGTGCCCCATAGTTTCTACCGGAGAGTCAGGACGAAAACGTGTGCCAACCCCTATGCATAAGTTCATTGAACACGCAAGTTGATCACCAAAACATACATCAAGTAGATCACGTGAATATCCCATTGTCACCATAGATAAGCACAGCAAGACATACATCAAGTGTTCTCAAATCCTTAAAGACTCAATCCGATAAGATAACTTCAAAGGGAAAACTCAATCCATTAGAAGAGAGTAGAGGGGGAGAAACATCATAAGATCCAACTATAATAGCAAAGCTCACGATACATCAAGATCGTGCCAAATCAAGAACACGAGAGAGAGAGAGAGAGAGATCAAAAACATAGATACTGGTACATATCCTCAGCCTCGAGGGTGAACTACTCCCTCCTTGTCATGGAGAGTGCCGGGATGATGAAGATGGCCACCGGTGAGGGATCCCCCCTCTGGCAGGGTGCGGGAACAGGGCCCGGATTGGGTTTTTGGTGGCTATAGAGGCTTGCGGCGGCGGAACTCCCGATCTATTGTGTTCTTCGATGTTTTTAGGGTATATGGACATATATAGGCGAAAGAAGTCGGTCAGGGGAGCCACGAGGGGCCCACGAGGGTGGGGGGCGCGCCCAGGGGGGTAGGGTGCGCCTTCCTGCCTCGTGGCCACCTCGAAGCTTCCCTTGCTTCAACTCCAAGTCTACTGGATTGCTTCTGTTCCAAATATAACTCTCTCGAAGGTTTCATTCCGTTTGGATTCTATTTGATATTCCTTTTCTGCGAAACACTGAAATAGGCAAAAAACAACAATATGGGCTAGGCCTCCGGTTAATAGGTTAGTCCCAAAAATAACATAAAAGTGTATAGTAAAGCCCATTAAACATCTAAAACAGATAATATAATAGCATGAATACTTCATAAATTATAGGTACGTTGGAGACGTATCAGCATCCCCAAGCTTAATACCTGCTCGTCCTCGAGTAGTTAAATGATAAAAGAAAGAATTTATGAAGTGTGAATGCTAGCAGGTGCATAAGTTTGATCAATGATAATTTCAGTCACCTTTTCTAGCTTCATTATATGTCATAACAGTAGCTCATCTCATAAAACTTTTCATGATCAATTAACAAGCTATTCACATGTTAAGGCATAGACCATAAACCCTCTTGAAAACTAGCAAACTTCATTCTCAGTCATCAAACAATTGCAATTCATTTCATTTTAAGGAAGGGCCTATGTCAGAGCTTTGATTTAGTAAACTCCACATACTCAACTATCATATAGTCTTCAATGATTGCTACCACTCAAAGCATATTTTTAGAACAAATAGCATTGATCGAACACAGAGAAAGATAGGGGCTTAATGTTTCGCCTCCCAACTTACTTATCATATAGATAATTGTCAACAATAATAATTCATGATCAAATATATTTGAATGGCCATATATGCTTAGATCTTTCCCCATCACATGATGCTTGCCAACTAAAGAGTAGGTTGGAATGAGAAGGAATACTACTGACTCTTGCATAAAAGTAAAAGATAGACCCTTCGCAGAGGGAAGTAGGGATTTGCAGAGGTGCCAGAGCTCAATTTTGAAATAGAGATAAATAATTTTGAGAAGTTGCTTTCATTGTCAACGTAACAACCAAAAGTTCCCAATATCTTCCATACTACATACATTATAGGCGGTTCCCAAACAGAATGGTAAAGTTTTTACTCCCCCTCCACCAACAATCATCAATCCATGGCTTGCCCGAAACAACGGGTGCCTCCAACTAACATCAATCCTGGGGGAGTTTTTGTTTGCAATTATTTTGATTTTATTTTGATCTTTTGATCATGGGACTGGGCATCCCAGTTACCAGCCATTTTTCTCGTGAATGATGAGCGGAGTCCACTCATCGTGAGAATAACCCACCTAGCATGGAAGATACTGACAGCCCTAGTCGCTACATGAGCGATTCAGTCATACAAAATAGATTATTATTTGAAGGTTTAGAGTTTGGCACATGCAAATTTACTTGGAACGACAGGTAAATACCGCAAATAGGTAGATATGGTGGACACTCATGGAAGAAACTTGGTTCAAGGGATTTGGATGCACAAGCAGTATTCCCGCTTAGTACAGATATTTTGGCTAGCAAAGGTTCTAAATAGTAAGCACCACATGTTGGAGGATCTATAACAATATAACTTCTATACAAATATACCCAAGAATAACTCATTACATTGTCTACCTTGTCCAATTTCAACTAATTTGCTCAGGTTTGAAAATAATTAATGGGGCTCACAATCATAGAAGATGTCTAAGATAGTATATTTATATGTGAAATCTCTCTTCCTTCAATATTCTTTCATGAATTGTTCAAGTGCATATATAATTTCAGATTTATGATATTTAAATCATTCAACCATTTACTCATAGGATATAAGTGAAGCACACGAGTAAATGACAAACTACTCCAAAAAGATATAAGTGAAGATCAATGAGTAGTTAAATAATTATGTAGCTATGTGAAGATTCTCTAACATTTAAGAATTTTAGATCTTGGTATTTTATTCAAACATCAAGCAAAACAAAATAAAATGGCATTGCAAGGATAGCACAACTTATGTGAAGAAGCAAAAACTTAGGTTCAACCGATACTAATCGATAATTGTTGAAGAAGAAAGGTGGGATGCCTACCGGGGCATCCCCAAGCTTAGGTGCTCGAGACTTCTTAGAATATTATCTTGGGGTGCCTTGGGAATCCCCAAGCTTGATATTTTGTGTCCCTTAATTCCTCTCATATCACGGTTTTCTTAAATCTCAAAAACTTCATCCACACAAAACTCAACAAGAACTCGTGAGATAAGTTAGTATAAACCAATGCAAAAACCTTATCATTTTCTACTGTAACAAATCACTAAAATTATTATTCAACATTGAATACTAAATGTATTTGCATATTTAATATGCCTATCCTCAAATAGGATCATTAAACAAGAAACCATATGCAAA
Source organism: Triticum aestivum (assembly GCF_018294505.1). Lineage (NCBI taxonomy): Eukaryota > Viridiplantae > Streptophyta > Magnoliopsida > Poales > Poaceae > Triticum > Triticum aestivum. The sequence goes on along the minus strand of NC_057813.1, from coordinate 99,631,675 downwards.
CAATGCAAGCATAACAGCAATCTGCCAAAACAGTATAGTCTGTAAAGAATGCAAGATTCATCATACTTCCCTAAATCCAAAAATTATGATAAAAATATTAAACTGTAGAATATTTATCAGAGCTCAATATGCAGAAAGTTTCAATATTATATCATTCTATGACGTTTCTAGGGAATTTTTGCAACAACGGTAAACTTTCTGTTTTGAAACAGCAACATGTATACTTGCAAAATACGCACGGTAAAGGCAATCCTTGATATTTTTATTGAAAATATAGATGCAAAACATTATTCTAAATAACAGAAAGCAAATACTAACAAAATAAAATGATGCTCCAAGCAAAACACATATCATGTGGTGAACAAAAATATAGCTTCAAGTAAAGTTACCGATGAACGAAGACGAAAGAGGGGATGCCTTCCGGGGCATCCCCAAGCTTAGGTTCTTGGTTGTCCTTTAATATTACCTTGGGGGTGCCTTGGGCATCCCCAAGATTTGGCTCCTGCCACTCCTTATTCCATAGTCCATCGAATCTTTACGCAAAACTTGAAAACTTCACAACACAAAACTCAACACAAAACTCGTAAGCTCCGTTAGCATAAGAAAATAAAACCACCACTTAGGTACTGTTTGAACTCATTATAAATTAATATTGGTGTAATATATACTGTATTCAAACTTCTCTATGGTTCATACCCTCCCATACTACTCATAGATTCGTCAAAATAAGCAAACAACACGTAGAAAACAGAATCTGTCAAAAACAGAACAATCTGTAGTAATCTGTACCATTTGAATACTTCTGTAACTCCAAAAATTCTGAAATAAATTGTTGAACCTGAGTAATTTGTCTATTAATCATCTGCAACAAGAATCAACCTAAAATCTCTCTCCATTAAAACATGGAAGATAATCTTGTGAGCGCTAAATTTTCTGTTTTTTACAGCAAGATCATAAAGACTTCACCCAAGTCTTCCCAAAGGTTCTACTTGGCACAAACACTAACTAAAACATAAAACCACATCTAACCAGAGGCTAGATGAATTATTTGTTGAATAATAGCAAGTAAAAATATTGGGTTGTCTCCCAACAAGTGCTTTTCTTTAAAGCCTTTTTAGCTAGGCATGATGATTTCAATGATGCTCACATAAAAGATAAGAATTGAAACATAAAGAGAGCATCATGAAGAATATGACTAGCATATTTAAGTCTAACACAATTCCTATGCATAGGGATTTTTTGAGCAAACAACTTATGGGAACAATAATCAACTAGCATAGGAAGGCAAAACAAGCACAACTTCAAGATTTCAAGCACATAGAGAGGAAACTTGATATTATTGCAATTCCTAAAAGCATATGTTCCTACCTCATAATAATTTTCAGTAGTATCATGAATGAATTCAACAATATAACCAGCACATAAAGCATTCTTTTCATGATCTACTTGCATAGAAAATTTACAACTCTCCACATAAGCAAATTTATTGTCATCAATAGTAGTCGAAGCAAACTCAACAAAATAACTATCATGTGAAGCATAATCCAATTGAAAATTAAAATCATGATGACAAGTTTCATGGTTATCTTTATTCTTTATAGCATACGAATCATCACAATAATCATCATAGATAGCAACTTTGTTCTCATAATCAATTGGAACCTCTTTCAAAATAGTGGATTCATCACTAAATATAGTCATGACCTCTCCAAATCCACATTCATCAATATAATTATCATAAATAGGAGGCATGCTTTCATCATAATAAATATTCTCATAAAAACTTGGGGGACAAAAAAATCATATTCATCAAACATAGCATCCCCAAGCTTGTGGCTTTGCATATCATTAGCATCATGGGTATTCAAAGAGTTCATACTAATAACATTGCAATCATGCTCTTCATTCAAAGATTTAGTGCCAAACATTTTATAGACTTCTTATTCTAGCACTTGAACACAATTTTCCTTACCATCATTCTCACAAAAGATATTAAAAAGATGAAGCGTATGAGGCAAACTCAATTCCATTTTTTTTAGTTTTCTTTTATAGACTAAACTAGTGATAAAACAAGAAACTAAAAGATTCGGTTGCAAGATCAAAAGATATACCTTCAAGCACTCACCTCCCCGGCAACGGCGCCAGAAAAGAGCTTGATGTCTACTACACAACCTTCTTCTTGTAAACGTTGTTGGGCCTCCAACTGCAGAGGTTTGTAGCACAGTAGCAAATTTCCCTCAAGTGGATGACCGAAGGTTTATCAATCCGTAGGAGGCGTAGGATGAAGATGGTCTCTCTCAAACAACCCTGCAACCAAATAACAAAGAGTATTTTGTGTCCCCAACACACCTAATACAATGATAAATTGTATAGGTGCACTAGTTCGGCGAAGAGATGGTGATTCAAGTGCAATATGGATGGTAGATATAGGTTTTTGCAATCTGAAATTATAAAAACAGCAAGGTAACAAGTGGTAAAAGTGAGCGCAAACGATATTGCAATGGTATAAACAAGGCCTAAGGTTCATACTTTCACCAGTGCAAGTTCTCTCAACAATAATAACATAACTGGATCATATAACTATCCCTCAACATGCAACAAAGAGTCACTCCGAAGCCACTAATAGCGGAGAACAAACGAAGAGATTATGGTAGGGCACGAAACCACCTCAAAGTTATCCTTTTTGATCTATCTATTCAAGAGTCCTAGTAAATTACATGAAGCTATTCTTTCTGTTTGATCTATCATCGAGTTCATACTAGAATAACACCTTAAGACACAAATCAACCAAAACCCTAATGTCACCTAGATACTCCAATGTCACCTCAAGTATCCGTGGGCATGATTATACGATATGCATCACACAATCTCAGATTCATCTATTCGAACAACACGAAGTACTTCAAAGAGTGCCCCAAAGTTTCTACCAGAGAGTCAAGACGAAAATGTGCGCCAACCCCTATGCATAAGTTCGTTGAACACGCAAGTTGATCACCAAAACATACATCAAGTAGATCACGTATCCCATTGTCACCACAGATAAGCATGGCAAGACATACATCAAGTGTTCTCAAATCCTTAAAGACTCGATCCGATAAGATAACTTCAAAGGGAAAACTCAATCCATTAGAAGAGAGTAGAGGGGGAGAAACATCATAAGATCCAACTATAATAGCAAAGCTTACATCAAGATCGTGCCAAATCAAGAACACGAGAGAGAGAGAGAGAGAGATCAAACACATAGCTACTGGTACATACCCTCAGCCCCGAGGGTGAACTACTCCCTCCTCGTCATGGAGAGCGCCGGGATGATGAAGATGGCCACCAGTGAGGGATCCCCCCTCCGGCAGGGTGCCGGAACAGGGTCCCAATTGGGTTTTTGGTGGCTACAGAGGCTTGCGGCGGCAGAACTCCCAATCTATTGTGTTCTTCGATGTTTTAGGGTACATGGACATATATAGGCGAAAGAAGTCGGTCATGGGAGCCACGAGGGGCCCACGAGGGTGGGGGGTGTGCCCAGGGGGTAGGACGCGCCTCCCTGCCTCGTGGCCACCTCGAAGCTTCCCTTTCTTCAACTCCAAGTCTCCTGGATTGCTTCCGTTCCAAAAATAACTCTACCGAAGGTTTCATTCTGTTTGGATTCCGTTTGATATTCCTTTTATGCAAAACATTGAAATAGGCAAAAAAACAGCAATATGGGATGGGCCTCCGGTTAATAGGTTAGTTCCAAAAACAGATAAGTGTATAATAAAGCCCATTAAACATCTAAAACAGATAATATAATGGCATGAATACTTCATAAATTATAGATACGTTGGAGACGTATCACCAGTCAATGCCATTCAGAGCTTCAAACTCAACTTCATCATCAATGAGCTTGGACGGGTCAACTTCAGGGGCGAAGGTGTGCTTACGGATTGGGGGGTCAGGCTTGTCACTTTATAAGTGGGTGTTGATATCCTCTGATTTCCCGCGTCGTAAGCCGGATGGTACTTGGTAAGGTCCATCTCATTGGCAATCAGGCTGGCCACAGGACGTATCTCCTTCACGCAAGCAGCAAAGTCCGTTTGTTCAAAAGGAGTGCCATCTTCCTTGAGGCTTGGATATCCAATTGAGATGTCAGTCGGGTCTAGTTCCGGCAGCCATGCTTTGGCCCAGCTTAAGGCAGATACAGCTCCGGCTCTCGCAGATGATCGCTTTAATTCATTCAACCGTTGGGGCAGTATAGAAAGCCTCTTTAGCACCTCAACCAAGAGTGTGGGGGTTTCATTTGACAGGGCAACTGCTACCAAGGTATGTTGAGCTCCGGTGTAAAGCTGCTCTACGAGCGTATAAACCGCCTTCAGTTTCACCAGCATGTCCTGGTTGAGGTTGGTGCTCCTAGGGCCTGCATAACAGTAGCAGGTGAGTTAAAGACAGTTCATATGATCAAGAGTGATATTCAACACTTGACACTTGTAAGGCGGCTTACCAAAGATAGCCGAGACCATCTGAGGCACATGGCGTTCTAAGCCGGATAATTCCGTGGTCACTTCTTCAAGAGTTGCCTCTTCTTTTTAACTCGATGGGTCAAGGCAGTCTTTTCTACAGCCCAGGCATTTTCTCGACTTCAAAGTCGGACTTTAGTTTTTCTTGTTCAGATACGCTGAACTCAAAATTTGAATTTTCCCTCTGGGTCTCAAGCTCATGCAGCTCCAGACGGTTCTTCAGCTCAGACAACTCAGTTTGAAGTTTAGAAGTGGTGGTCTGTTCATAAGTCAGATCAACATCATAATTCAAGAGTTAGTTCAACATATCAAGTCACAAGCCTTTTCGCACGCAATAACACTTGACACTTGGGGGCTAATGTCTACCGAAATTTCTAATTAAGTATCGACTTATGAGAATAAGTCCCAAGAACTTTGCAAGCAAGAGTAGTTGGCACTTGGGGAATAATGTATATTGCTGTTAAAAATTATACAAGTATTTTCTTTTACACAAGCATATGAAGGACCGGCTCATTCATGCTCATTAAACCGGCCCTTGGGGACTATGGATTAAGTCAGATTTTTAAACAGATTCTACTAAAAAACATTACTGATGCTCATAAGTTTGTTCTAAGTCTACGGCATATTCATCATAAGCTGTAGACTTGGGGGCTGGCATAGTAAGCATAACTCAGTAAAGGAAGAATTTGTACCTCAAATTTCTGGTGCATTTGGGTCACCATGTCTACTTCAAGATTGCGGCTGCTATGCACTTGGCTATGGTAACAAGAAAAAACCTCGCCAATGCTCAATTGGGAGTAATCAGCCATGTCAAATCTGACTTTATGTTCCTCCTTGGCAGAACACTTGTCTAGCACAGTAGGTCTCCCCGGCTCAGTATAGCCGATCTTGGTGATTTCTACATCAACATCTTGTGGGCTGGCTGTCTAAACCAGGCTTGAAGCTTTAGGGGGTACAGAGCCGTCGGCGGCTTGCTCGATAGGCGGGTCAACAGTCATTGTTGGCATGTCATGAACCGGCTCAGGCGGCGGTTCAGGAACAGAGGCCTCAGGCGCTGCGGTCTGGAGCTCCAGCTCATGGATGGTCGATTCTTCGGTCGGCTTGTTTTTCTTCACCTTCTTGCTGGGCTTTGCTTTTCCACTGCATGAGATAAAAAAGTCAGTACAAGTATAAATGATTATAATGATTAAAGGATAAGTAAACTGTTATTACCCAGGAGCGCTTTTGAAAGCCAGCAAGTCGGACTGAATTGAATCATCGGAAGAGGAATGAGATGTATCCTGATAATTTGAATCGGAAGAGTTGAGCGGTTGACGTGTGAGACCCGCCAAAGGATAAAAAGAGTTTAAGTTGGGGGTGACCTCATTTCGGCGCTTCCTTGGCATGTTTGGTAAGCCAGAGGAGAGTTCTGCATCCTTGTTCGTCTGGGTCTGCCGTCGGCTCTCATATTGCTATCGCTTCAAAATAAAGTGAGGATCCATATGAGCTAAAGGGTGTGAAAATCATACTTTCCGGGTTACTCTTCAGATTCTTTGTCTTGGCAAAGGCTCGGAGTCGGAGGAAATAATAGTTACCTCTTCTTCTACTCCCTGACTCGTTCCCGTGTCATCCTGATGATAATCAGTATTAGTAAGATGGTCAAAAAATGAGCCAAGGGAGTCAAGGGCTACCTCCGACTCAAAGGAATCGTCTAGTTGAAGCAGGTCAGAAGTGCTGGGCTTCTTTCCTCTTTTCTTGACGACGGCTTTCCTGGCCTTCCTGGCTCTCTTTGCAGCCTCATGGTCATATTTTTTCTTCCAAAACTTATCATCAGCCTGTGAAAATCAGCCAAGGCTTGAGTTAAGACAAAACATCAAAGATAAGATAAAGGTGAAACAACTAAGTTTGACGGCTTACCCCTGGAGCCGGGTTAGCTTTGCAGAAAGGGCTTAGGCCCACCTTGCCACAGTCTGCTAGGCTTTCATTCAAAAGTGACTTCATCATTTCATCGACAACATGATCAGGTAAATCGTCAGGGCTGTGGTGCAGAGGATCCTTTTTGTCACCTATGTAAGTGCACATTAACCCAGAGCGGCGACTCAACGGGATGATCCGCCATGCGAGCCAGCACCGCACAAAATCAATGCCATTTATGTCACATCCCTAGCTCTGGTCTGTCTAGAGCTAGCATCTGTTGCTGCATCATGTTTAAATTTTCTCAGAAACTTGAAATGGGGAAAACAGAACCCACATCACCCCTTTAAACCAACTAGGGTTTACTAAAATCATTTCCAATGAACCTGAAATGCCCTTCTAAAATGTTCATCATCTCTGCCTTGGTCTAGAACCTCTCACAAAAATGGTGCACAAATTTCTAGGTCATCCAAAGGTCACTGGATTAAATCATATGTTATTTGAATTTGAGCATTTAAATGCTAGTAAATATTTTAAATTCCCAAATAATCCTAAACTGAAATGTTCCTTGTTGGATATATTCTATATAGTGGGCATGTGCAGTTTGGTGATTTTTGAAAGGGTCTAGGTATTTTTATAAAAGCCACAAAGATTACAGAAAATAGAAAACTGAAACAAAAGAAGAGAGAAAGGAAAGGAACATACCTTACCTGGACTTACCTTGAGGCCAACAAGAGATACGAGCCCACCTGCACGGCCCGTTACTGTGCAGCCCAGCTTCCAGTCATCTTCCTCCCCCTCGCCCCAAAGTAGCTGCGTGCTGGACGCACGCGCGTTGACGCCGGCCACCTCCTGCTTCGCGCTGGAGGCCGCTCCTTCGTCCTAATCCGCGTCTGGAGACGCCCGAGGCCCCCCTCTCACTTTCACCTCACTCTATGCTCTCTCCCTCGCCCTCTAGCCCCCCCCCCCCTCTGAGCATCACCGAGAGCTTCCGCGGCCATTGTGTCTCACCCGCGTGGCCACCGATGATGAAACGACGCGCCACTGTTCTCCCGAGATAGTACGTATCGCGCTACACCTCCTCATCGAACCAAGCAAGGCCGGAGGCCCTCCTGGGTCGCCATCATCATCTTCCTCGCCGCCTCGGCCACCAGCCGTCGTTGTCGATTTCGCCACCGTAGAGGCCTCCCCGAGCCCAATGAGACCGCCAACGACCTCGCTGTGAGCTCCACTCCTTTCCCCTCCTTCATTTTGCTCGTTCCTGTGCCGTAGCACCCTTGCCCACATGCCCGAGCACCACCGCCCGCCATGGCCACCTAGCTCTCCTGACTCGAGCCCCTCTGCTTGAACCCATGGCACCAGCGTGCTTCTGGTGGCCCGCGGATGCCACTTAGCCCATCAGTTTCTCCCCTAGTGCCCCATAGCACCGAACCCGAGCTCGCCCGAGCTCCGGCCGCCACCTCTGTGCTCGCCGTTGTCAGCTCCAGCGCCCCCGCTGCCACCCACCTGCTCCTCTGGATGCGGAAGAGCGTGGGCTACCTACTGGTGGCTTCCGCGCGTCCAACTGCCGTCTGTAGCTCAAGTCCGGCGAGTTGCCGCCGCAGTTTTGGTCGTCGCCGGCGAAACTCCGGCGACTGTCGATGTGGACATCGTTAGCCGCTAATGACCCAGCTAACCACCCCTAGAGCCACTGCCATGTGGGCCCCAGTGCTTAAACTAATTCGTTTAATTCCTCTGTTAGATTAGCACTAATCATAGTGGGCCCCGCCTGTCAACTTTGACTTGGCCACGTCAGCTTTGACCGGGTCCCACATGTCAGCCTCTGTAGCCGACTCTGTGTCACTGACCAGTAGGCCCCACTGGTCAGGTTTGACCTGGACTAGCCCCGTTGACCTGCTGACGTCATGTTGTTGTCATGCTGACGCAGTAAACAATTTCTGTATTTTAAATAATTTAGAAATTCCAGAAAATAGCCAAAACTTCTAAAATTCATATAAATTCAACCGTAGCTCAGAATGAAATAAGTTATATATGAAAAATGATCAGAAAAATCCAAAGAATCTGTTTATGGCCTTATCATGAATGTTTGAACAACTTAAAACTGATGTTTACAACAATTTGAATTAATGGCATTTGAAATGTCATATATGGAGTTTGAATTTAAACCTTAGATTCAAACCAACTCCATTTAACCCGCTGCTAGTTGCATTAGCTCAAACCACAGCATATTGCCATGTCATGATCATGCATCATATTGTGCATTGCATTGATTGTGTTTCCTTCTGTGTTGCCGGTATTTGTTCCCTCTCGATAGACGTGGTTCCGACGATGAGTTCGATGACACCGATAAAGAACTATACTATCTTCAGAAGTGCTAGGCAAGCAAAACCCCCTTGTTCATTCCGATAAATCCCACTCTCTCGCTCTTGCTCTCTTTTACTGCATTAGGACAACAACGTTTCAACTGTTACATGTTGCGGTAGCTGAACCCCTTTTCCTCTGCATGACCTGTAGTTGCCACAGTAACTAGATGAAACCCACTAGCATGAGTAGGAATTGTTTGAGCCCTGATGTGCCTACTCATTCCTGTTTGTTGTCATGCCTGCTACTGCTTAGAGTTAAGTCCGGTCTGATACATCGGGGATGAATTGGAGGTGTGTGAACATGTCCTACTGTGTGTGAGCTAAATGTGTGAACACGATTTGGTAAAGGTTGCAGTGAGAGGCCATGTAGGAGTACATGGTGGGTTGTCTCATTGAAGCTGTCCTTAGGAACTGAGTTCTGTGTTTGTGATCCATGAACAGCTACTACCACACATTGGGATGCTTAATTTACTCTCTCGACTTATTAATCAACTCAATCTCTGTCCAGGAGTTGCAACTAGTTTCTGGTGTTTGTAGGTAGTGCTAGTAGTCTACCAAGTGGCACCCGGTACAGGTGGGCTTGGGACCGACTAGGCACAGTGGCCCGGTGTACCAAGTGGCACCCGGATGGTGGGCTTGGGAACCCTACACACATCTTTTGGGGTCGTGAGCGACACCCCGGACGGATCTTGCGGATGGAACCCGAATAGGCGATAAACCTGGACGAGAGACTTGTGTGGTTAGTCAGGTCATGTCCGACACCCTTGCCAGGCTTCCGCTTGAAGGTTGCCGAGATACATGACGTGTACATGGCGGTAAGTGGCGAGAACGTGTGTGAAGAAGTACACCCCTGCATGGTTAACATCATCTATTCGAATAGCCGTGTCCGCGGTAAAGGACTTCTGGGTTGCCTGTACAGTTCATAGCCAAGTGAAAGTGGATACTCTAAAATACGCAAGATAAGCGTGAGTGCTATGGATGGCGTTCTCGTAGGGAGACGGGAGCGGATCCATAGTGGTGTATTGATATGGTGAATATGTGGACTCGTGTGCGCCACCTCAAAGAGTCGCTTGCAGTCGTAGTTTAGGATAGCCACCGAGTCAAAGCTGGCTTGCTGCAGTTAAACCCCACAATCCCCTTTGTTGATACTGATGCATATGTAGATAGTTCTGATGTAAGTCTTGTTGGGTACATTTGTACTCACGTTTGCCTAATTTATGTTTTTCCAGAGAGACTTTAGTCTCGCTAGTAGTTCCGTGTGGACTTCGACGTTTAGCTTGTTACCTCAGCTACGATCTTGTGCCCTCGGCAAGATCTAGTAGATAGTCAGGCTTCTCAGCCTTTTTCATTTGTAGATGTCTGTACTCAGACATGTTAAGCTTCCACATTGCTTTGACTTGTATGCTCTGAATGTTGGGTCATGAGACCCATGTTTCTAATATCTCGCTCCTTGGAGCCTATTGAATAAAATACTTGAGTCATAGAGTCATGTTGTGATACCATGTTGTATTTGCACATATCGAGCATATTGTGTGTATGTTATTGAAATTCTTGGTATGTGTGGGATCTGACTATCTAGTTGTTTATCCTTGGTAGCCTCTCTTACCGGAAAATGTCTCCTAGTGCTTCCACTGAGCTCTGGTAGCTTGCTACTGCTCTGGAACACTTAGGCTGGCCGGCATGTGTCCTTCTTCGTTCCTGTGTATGTCCCTTCGGGGAAATGTCACACGGTGTCTACCGGAGTCCTATTAGCCTGCTACAGCCCGGATTCTCCGGAGTCCTGCTAGCCCAGTTGCTACAGCCCAGATTCACTCAATGATGACCGACACGTTCGTTGATGGGTCATGTATGCCTGTCCCTATAAGTTAGTGCCACTTTGGGTTTACGACTAGCCATGTCAACCCAGGTTCTTTGTCATATGGATGCTAGCGACACTATCATATACGTGAGCCAAAAGGCGCAAACGGTCCTGGGCCTGGTAAGGCGACACCCGTGGGAATACCGTGCGTGAGGCTGCAAAGTGATATGAGGTGTTACATGCTAGATCGATGTGGCGTAGGATCGGGGTCCTGACAATTTAAATCGTTCCCCAGCAGAGCTTTGATCTTTCCAAGAGTAGGGGCGAGCTTCTGCCCTTCAGCAGCTGACAACTTGTCGAGGAGCGGGTGATTGGATTCGATACATAGGGCGCGAATGCCGGGCAGAGGGTTCTCACCAGCCGGAGAAGTATCTTGGTAGTAGAACCATGTCTGGTTCCAGTCCTTGGGGTGGCTCGACGGTTGCGCATAAGGAAAAACGACGTCTCTCCGTCGTTGGATTGAGACCCCGCCAAGTTCCAAACTAGGTCCGTTGGAGTACTCATTCTGGCGGTTCAAGTAAAACAATTCTCTGAAAAGAAGCAAACTGGGCTCTTCTCCAAGGTACACCTCACAGAACACTTGAAAGTTGCAAATATTAGACACGGAATTGGGTCCGATGTCTTGAGGATGGAGGTCAAAAAAGCGCAGAACGTCTCTAAAGAATTTAGAGCCGGGCGGTGAGAAGCCCCGGATCATGTGATCAGTGAAAACGATGACTTCCCGGTCTTTGGATTCAGGCTTCTCTTCTGTCGGTTTAGGAGGACGATAAGACATGACAGCCTTTTCAGGCAGATATCCGTTTTTCACAAAATCATCAAGAGTACTCTCCGTGATGCTGGATTTGACCCAGTTACATGAAGTGGTTGTTTTGGGCGGCATTGTGAAGAAGGAAGCCTAGAAAAGAGTAAAATTTCCGGTTCAAATTTAAGCCAGAGGAAGAAATATTACAAGCACATATTTAGACTGGCAGCTTATAAAGGGGCCTAATGGTATATGACTAATTACGTCGGGTTATTTAAGCCGCCATGAGCAGTTTGATGTTATCTATTGAGCATCACCGTTGAAAGTCGGTGGTATGAGCTGCCATGGCTAGATGGATCTATCAAAGTGCAGTTTTTGACTAAGTGCTACATAAACAAGTTTCATAGATTGCAATCATTATTTTGGATCAATGGCAGTTCAGAAAAAGAAAATAATTCAAGACCTGAAAAAGCCAGTGCAGGGAGTTAACATGCTCTAAATGAGATCTCTTACCAGAAGAAGGGGATCCGCTGGTAACAAAAGTGGGGGCAAAACAACCACCGCATAAGATCTATACTATTTTTGGATTGCAAGATGCTACGGTGGAGGAACTATGGAAAATCCACGAAGAACATGATGAACACTAAGGAACCCTAATGTGATCTAGCGCGCTGGAGAAGAAGCACTTACATGTGCAGATTCAACTATGGTGGGGCACCGTGTACTCTGGTCCAACACAGATTGATGCATCGGCCGAGGTTGAGGAGGACGAGGTGCTATGCAGCGGCGGCGGAGCTCGAGTGGCAGAGGGTAACGAGAGAAGAAGACGCTGGAAAGGGGGAGAATGAGGAAAGACCAGTTGTGGCTATTTATAAGGAAGGACTGATAAGTGGGCGTGAAAAAAAAGGAGACCGAAAACATGGTTATCCAGCTGCCTAGATGCCTCGATTTTCGGGACGATTATTAAGATAAGGATCCATTGAGATATGTCGAACAAAGTGTGAATTAATGGCAAGTGATGTCATGGCAGGTTATCATAGATCCAGAAGATGACATCATGGCGGGTTATAAGCTCTCGCACAGAAGAAGATCAGAAGATTTTTTCTAAGTGTTGAAGATTGACATGAACCAGTTCAAATCAATCGAGGGCCTAATGTTGGGGATATAACTATTAGGCATGACCCGCCCAGAAGGGGCCGGGTCATACCTATGGCGATTCATTATTATGAAGCCCACGAAGATACTTGAAGATGGCGGTTCAGCTAAGGGCCCAAGGCCCAAAGGCGACTTAAGGCCCGTAGAGATAAACCGCCATGTATGTATGACTTATATTGAAAGGCAAGAATAGATAGTCAACGAGCCGGACACTGTTTATGAGCCGGCCGAGACTCTGTGAACCGCTGGGTGTCGACCTCTGCATATAAAGGGATGACCCGACGGCGGTTCAAGGTAAGAAACAAGAGATCGAAAGCTAGGTCAAGCGGATTCGCTCCCTAGTAATCGAGACATAAGCAATACCACCCAAACTGGATCGTAGGCTTTTAACTTCACCTCAAGGGGCCGAACCAGTATAAACCCCGTGTCCTTTGTCCTGTTTAACCCCTTTAAGCTTCCTAGTTGCGATGGCTCCACGACTAACTCCTTTTGCTAGGACATCTGCCGTGACCTTTCCACGACACTAGGTGCTTTCTTGGCCCACTGGATGTCTTCTGGCCCAAAAAAATCCTCAAGAAGTTTCGCTGCGTTTGGAATCCGCAATGTAAAAAATAAGCAGAAAACAACAACTAACACTTTGCACTATGTCAATAGGTTAGTACCAAAAAATGATATAAAATGACTATAAAGTGGTTGTAAAACATCCAAGAATGATAATATAACAGCATGGAACAATCAAAAAATATAGATACATGAGAGACGTATCCGCATCCCCAAGCTTAATTCTTGCTCGTCCTCGAGTAGGTAAATGATAAAAACAGAATTTTTGATGTGGAATGCTGCCTAACATGGTCATCACATTTCTTTTCTTTATAGCATGGACATTTGGACTTCTATATGATTGAAACAATAGTCTAGTTTTGACATGAACACTTTAATACTCAAGCATATCAACAAGCAACCATGTCTTTCAAAATACCAACACTAAAGCAAGTTATTTCTAGCCCATTATGCTCAATCATTGATCCATTCATGAAACACACTCAAAGATTAGCTACACCCAATGCTCAAATACGATCATAGTGCCCCTTAGTTGGTGCTTTATAAGAGAAGATGGAGACTAAAATTCAAAATAAAAATTGCATAAGTAAAAGAAAGGCCCTTCGCGGAGGGAAGTAGGGATTTGTATAGGTGCCAGAGCTCAAAGCTTTACTTGAGAGATAAAAATAATTTTGAGAGGCATACTTTTCCCACCAACAAAAATGACTTACAGATCCCGACACTTTCCATGCTAGATACATCATAGGAGGTTCTCAAACAGAAAATAAAGTTTATTCCTTTTTCCACTATTACTTTCACTTTCCATGGCTAGCCGAATCCACGGTTGCCCTCCATACCAACACTTTCCAAGGAATTTATTATTTGAAAACATAAAGTAAATTCATTTTTCATTTCAGGATTGGGCATCCCTAATACCTTTGCCGTACTCTCGTGCAATGACAAGTGAATAAACAGTCATCATGAGAATAACACATCTAGCATGGAAAATATTGGTCACCATTCACCGCCTCGCGAGCGGTAGAGCACACAAAAGAGAAATTTATTTTGAAAATTAGAGATGGCACATGCAAATTTTCTTAGAACGACATGGAAATACCGCATATAGGTAGGTATAGTGGACTCATAAGGCAAAACTAGTTAAAAGGGTTTTGAATGCACAAGTAGTGATCATACTTAGTGCAAAATGAAGGCTAGCAAAAAGATTGAGAAGCAAGCAACCAAAATGAGAAAAATCTCGTACCCAAGCATTAAGCATAAGTAACACCAAATAATGCACCATAAGTAGGATATAAATTTCATTGCATAACTGTTGACTATCGTGCTTGCATAGGGAATCATAAACCTTAACATCAATATTCTTACTAAAGCACAATTACTCATCAACTTGACTCACAAATCATATCGTCATATCTCAAAGCCATTACTAAGAATCAAGTTTATTTTTTCCAATGATCTTCATGATAGTTTCTATTATATCCTCCTTAGATATCTATCACTTTGGGACTATTTTCATATGTTGCTTTTGATAAGCTCAAACAAATATAAGTGAAGAACATGAGCATAATTTTTTCTTTCTATCAAAATAATCTAAGTGAAGCAAGAGAGAATTTCTTAAACAAAATTACTAACTCCCAAATAAATCTAAGTGAAGCATGAGAGCATTTCTTCAAAAATAACAAAGCACATCATGCTCAAAAAGATATAAGTGAAGTACTAGAGCAAATCCATGGCTCAAAAAATTTAAGTGAAGCATAGGAGCAAGCATAGCATAATTTTTGGCTCTCTCAAAAAAGTGTGTTCAGAAAGGATTCAACACTTGAAACATAAATAAAAACAAGCAAAGACTCATATCATCCAAGACGCTCCAAGAAAAACTCATAATATGTGACGAATAAAAATATAGTTTCAAGTAAAATACCGATGGTTGTTAGAAGAAAGCGGGGATGCCACTCGGGGGCATCCCCAAGCTTAGTTGCTTCCTACTTCTTTGAATATTATCTTGGGGTGCCTCGGGCATTCCCAAGCTTATCCTTTTACTAGTCCTTATTCCTTCATCCATCATAAGAGCACCCAAAACTTGAAAACATCAATCACACAAAACTCCAACAAAACCTTCGTGAGATCCGTTAGTATAAGGAAACAAACCACTACTATAAGTACTGTTGAATACCTATTCTTATTTTGTTTTTGCATTATATCTACTATATTCCAACTTTTCTATGGCAAAAACTCATCAAAGAAAACCATAGAATCATCAAAACAAGCACATAATGCAAATAAAACAGAATCTGTCAAAAATAGAGCAGTCTGTAGCAATCTGGATATTTACAATACTTCTGTAACTCCAAAAATCTTGCGAAATTAGGAAACCCTGGGTAATTTCTATATTAATCTTCTACCAAAAGAATCAACTCAAAAGAACTTTTCTGTGATTTACTAAAACTATTTTTGTGAGTGCATAAGTTTCTGTTTTTCAGCAAGATCAAATCAACTTTCACCAAAATAAACCCAAAGGTCTTGCTTGGCACAAACACTAAACAAAACACAAAAAACACATTCATAACAGTAGCATAATTGTGCCAACACACAAGAACAGAAAGAAAAAAGCAAAAATAAATTCTATTCATTTGGTTGCCTCCCAAAAAGCGCTATCGCTTTACGCCCCTAGCTAGTCATAACGCGTAGGATCTAAGTTTTGTCATCCTTGGTTCTAGATCCATAAGATGACATCATGATTGATTCATATGGTTGCCTAATTATTGTTCTAGGGAGGTGTTCCATTCCCTTCCTTAGTGAAAATTGAAATTTAATATTGCCTTCTTTCATATCAATCACGGTACCGATAGTACGTAAAAATGGTCTACCAAGAATAATTGGACAAGATGGATTGAAGTCAATATCAAGAACAATAAAATCTATGGGCACATAATTCCTATTTGCAAGAATAAGAACATAATTAATTCTCCCTGTAGGCTTTTTGATAATAGAATTTGCTAAGTGCAAATTTAAAGAGCATTCTTCAATATTGGTAAGACCAAGCACATCACATAAATATTTCAGAATTGTAGAAACACTAGCACCCAAATCACACAAAGTAAAACACTCATAATTTTTAATCTTGAATCTGATAGTAGGTTCCCACTCATCATGCAATTTTCTAGGAATTGAAACTTCTAATTCCAACTTTTCTTCAAAAGCTTTCATCATGGCATCAACAATATGTTTAGTAAAAGCTTTATTTTATTCATAAGCATGGGGTGAATTTATCATGGATTGCGACAAAGAAATACAATCAACCAAAGAGCAACTATGATAATTAAAGTCTTTGTAATCCAAAATAGTGGGCACATCACTTGTTAAAGTCTTGACCTCTTCAAACACACTTTCATCAATTTTCTCAACAAGATTTTCACCCTCCAAATCATAGGGACGACCTCTAACTAAAGTTGACTCTTCTCCAGTCCCTTTTTCATCAATCTTAAATTTACTAAACAAGGAATCAATAGAAACACCAATCATTTTAAGATTAACATTTTTATTTTCTAACGTGATTGGTTTGGCAGCCATTTGATTCACTAAACTAGCTTATGCATCGGATATTTTTTCCAACAAACTTTCAGCAAAAGCATACTTAGATTGGAGATTGCAAACTTCTCTACTAATAGAATCAAGTTGTTTTGTTATGGCCTCTAACACAACGGAGTGTTCCTTAAATTCTTGGGTAAAATATTTATTATGCTCAAATTGTGTAGTCATATATTCCTTAGTACTTTTCTCAATTTCAAGCAAAATATTTGGATAAGGAACATCATAATATTTTCTTTGAGGCATCATGACTACGCAAATAACAATGCACACAAAAACAGATCTGACGAGAAAATGGCGAACGAAAAAGAGGGCGTATAAAACGGCAAATTTTTTGCGAAGTGGGGGAGAGGAAAATGAGAGGCAAATGGCAAATAATGTAAATTGCGAGGAGATGAGATTTGTGATTAGGAACCTGGTTGATGTTGAAGATCCTCCCCGGCAACGGCGCCAGAAATTCCTTTTGATGTCTGCTAGAACTACGTCTGTATTTCCCCAAAGAGGAAGGGATGATGTAGTATAGCGACAGTAGGTATTTCCCCTCAGTGATGAGATCAAGGTTATTGAACCAGTAGGAGAACCTCCTCACACCACGTGAACAACACCTGCACACAAATAACAAATACTCGCAACCCGGCGTGTTAAAGGGGTTGTCAATCCCTTCCGGGTACGACGCCTCAAGATAGGCAAATAACATGAGGTAAAAGTGGTAGATAGGATAAATAGATCACATAACAAATAAATTGCAGCAAAGTATTTTTGTGTTTTTGGTTTAATGGATCTGAAAATAAATGCAAAGGAAAATAGATCGCAAAGGCAAATATGATGAAAAGAGACGCGGGGCCCGTAGGTTTCACTAGTGGCTTCTCTCGAGAAAAATAGCAAACAATGGGAAAACAATTACTGTTGGGCGATTGATAGAACTTCGAATAATCATGACGATATCCAGGCAATGATCATTATATAGGCATCACGTCCATCATTAGTAGACCGACTCCTTCCTGCATCTACTACTATTACTCCACACATCGACCGCTATCCAGCATGCATCTAGTGTATTAAGTTCATGAAGAAATGGAGTAATGTAATAAGAACAATGACATGATGTAGACAAGATCTATTTATGTAGAAATAGACCCCATCTTGTTATCCTTAATAGCAACGATACATACGTGTCGTTTCCCCTTCTGTCACTGGGATCAAGCACCGTAAGATCGAACCCATCACAAAGCACCTCTTCCCATTGCAACATAAATAGATCAAGTTAGCCAAACAAAACCCAAATATCGGAGAAGAAATATGAGGCTATAAGCAATCATGCATATAAGAGACCAGAGAAGACTCAAATAACTTTCATGGATAAAAACATAGATCTGATCATAAACTCAAAGTTCATTGGATCCCAACAAACACACCGCAAAAAGGCTTACATCATATGGATCTCCAAGAGACCATTGTATTGATAATCAAAAGAGAGAGATGAAGCCATCTAGCAACTAACTACGAACCCGTAGGTCTACAAAGAATTACGCACGCATCATCGGAGAGGCACCAATGGAAGTGGTGAACCCCTCCGTGATGGTGTCTAGATTGGATCTGGTGGTTCTGGACTCTGTGGCAGCTGGAATTGATTTTCGTCGACTCCCCTAGGGTTTCTGGAATATTGGGGTATTTATAGAGCAAAGAGGCGGTTCAGGGGGCACCCGAGGTGAGCACAGCCCACCTGGGCGTGCCTTGGCCCCCAGGCGCGCCCTGTTGGGTGCTGCCCCCTTGAGGCACCCCCAGGTGCTTTCTTGGCCCACTGGATATCTTCTGACCCAAAAAATCCTCAAAAAGTTTTGCTGCTTTTGGACTCCGTTTGGTATTGATTTCCTGCGATGTAAAACACATGTAGAAAACAACAACTGGCACTGGTCACTATGTCAATAGGTTAGTACCAAAAAATGATATAAAATGACTATAAAATGGTTGTAAAACATCCAAGAATGATAATATAACAACAAGGAACAATTAAAAATTATAGATACATTGGAGACGTATCATTATACGGTCACTGGTTCACCCGTACAACTTCATATTTTGTTAATGACATGATCGATTGACCGGTCAAACGTTCCACGTGGCGTAACTAGTGTTGCACCATCAGCGCGCGTAACCGTGGGGCCCACCTTTCAGCGTGTATATGAAAGAAAGAAATGGTAGTTCGAGTCTGTATTGTATTAATAAAATACATTTTATGGTGATCATACGGTCACTGGCTCACCATAGAGCTCCGTAATTTGTTGATGACACGATCAATTGACCAGTCAAACGGTCCACATTTAGCAGCGCACATTACCATAGGGCCAACCCGTCAGCGCGTATATGAAAGACAGAAATGGTAATAAATTAGTGGTCTGTGGGGATTCGAAGTTGTGAGACCTATGGTTGGTAGACCGTGCCCCTAACCACAATGGACAAGGATCGCCTTGTGATGACATCCCGAGCCGACCGTTTTAATTGCACACACGCACAAGCCACTGTGGTGAATACAAACTCATCACACATGCGCACAAACACGCCCGCAACACCCGCATGCATGCATGCAATACTCACACGTACCGATTTAGCTACACTTCAGTCGACTGAATGGACTTTTGGGTCAATCAATTTTCTGGGGGTGGGGGGCTCGCCGGAGTTGAGGAAGAACCAGCAGCAGCGGGGAGGGGGGCTCGCTGGAGAAGTACCCCACTATCTATCTTAGGGTTTAGGGTGGGGGCGGTGGTTGCTGGCGGTGGGGGCGCGGTGGTGGGGCGGTGGTGTGGGGATCGCCGGAGAAAAAGCTCGGCGCGGGGGGGGGGGGGAGGGGGGCTAGAGGGATGGCCGGGACGGCGGCGGACCGGTGGTGGGGAGTGGTTTCGGGGAGGGCGGGGCGGCGAGGCGGCACGGGGGCCGGCGGTTTGGCCGGTGGTGGCTGGCGGCTGAGGGGGTGAAGGTTGAAGATGAACTGCAGGCCCTTGATTTTGTATCCAACGGCTGGAAAACTGACTGACTATAGATGAAAAAGTCAGTCAACTAACGTGTAACCTCACCCCGCACGTACACATGCACGTACACAACACTCGCTCGAACACACGCACCCATGCAGGTGTGCAGCACTGACATGTACACATGCACTCACGAACACACATGCACATGCATGCAACACTGAAATGTACACATGCACGCACGCAACACTCACATGCCTGTATGCACACAACACACGACACAAGACACACGCTCAACCTATACGTGCATGCACTCTTTGTTAAGGACATGGATTGTTACGTGTATTAATCCATCTTATCTATGATAAGCAGGCATTGATGTTTGCAGTGGTCTTTGTGAATCACAACGTATCGAACGGGCTATCAACATATATATGAAAATTTTAAAATTCTCTTACTGTCGGTGTTCTGGGAACCAGGGTACCCAGACTTGCCTGCCTGCAACCCACGGCGTGGCTCCATCGACGGCCTGGTATGACCCATCTTCAGCGACGGCAAGACAAGACCCTCCCAAGGGGCCAAGCCTCGCGAGGTGGACGACGTTAAGACCTCCTGAAGGAGCGCCCCCCCAGGCGGCTTCCTGAGGAGCGAAGATTTCTATGCAAGCACTCACCTCGTGAGGCTGAGGTGATGCCAGAAATGACGACCAAGGCCAGGCGCGCGCCAGCAGAGCAGAGCGACAGGTTTCCTCTTTGGTGCTAAGGAGGCAAGTGCAGGTGCGGAGTCCCAAGGAATCAACCATGGGTTGCTGAATGCATGCAACAAGACTAGGAGCGCCAGAACGGCAAGATGGATGTCATCGTCGAGCCCACCACGATGTCACGATCAGAAGCTTTGCAGGCAAGGACCACCTTTCGTCAGAATAAGTACTACTTGTCCCCTTTCAAAATTGGTCACTATGGGATCCCTTCCAGCCTAAGTTTTGGGGGAAGAGGACTAACGCCACTATAAATATAGCCTAGCCACCACATAGAAGGGATCGGACCCCCGGAGGCTATTCTTCTCCTTATACTAGTTCATCCTTAGCCCCTGCGAGGCTAATCCACCACAAAGGAGGAGTAGGGTTTTACACCGCAAGGTGGCCCGAACCTGGGTAAACTGCTATGTCCATTTCCTTCATGTTCATCAAGCTAGGCCATGAGAGTAGCGAGTAGATCGGCTAGAGAGGTTGAGTTCTTCGCACACGCCCCAGAGTTCGAACCTTTCTTGGGTTTGTGGAGCTCAGAATCTGACATTTGGCACGCCAGGTAGGGGCGTGTCGAAGCCTCTCTCCCATCGGTTGTCTCGTCACCGCTTCGCTATTCTCATGGCGGAAGCTCCATGAGAGAAATGGGCCGCTCACACCATCCAGGCGGCACTCCCCGGCCATGAAGTCTGACGTCACCTCTTGCTTTGCTGCTGCCGAGTGGGCATCGACGACAACAGTCATCGGTGCCGTGCGCCATTTCCACCCCCTCCCACTCAGCGTTGCAACCGAGCAGCGACAAGATCCTCCAGCTATGTCGCGGTGTCGTCCCTGCACACTCGCCGTGAGCAGGCAAACGCGCGGGCCGCACTCATCATGGCCCGTGAGATGCTGTGCTACATGCTGGCTGAGGGTGGCCGTGACGCCTCGCTCTCCCGCATCGCTAAGCTGCTTGACACTGCTTGCAAGGGCACATCACCTTTCCGCATCACGCCACCCTCGCGGACGCCTCAGGGGGCTCGTTCCTACACCGGCAGCGTCTACTCGCCCCTGCAGGAGGAGCCCGGGGGGGGGCGTGGAGGCATCTCGGCTTGTAGCATCGCCCTCCCGACCCAAGGGGCGTGTCCCCAAGGAGCAGCTAGGGCAGGCGGCTTCCACCTCAATAGCAGTGAGGAGTCACCCTCGGGCTGGCAGGCCACGGCCTCAGAGATGGCGGGCAGCAGAGCGCGAGGCTCGGGGGCTGGTCTCGGGCCAATAGCCCCTGGGATCCTGGTACCACCAATGGGGGGTCCGCCGCACGAGGGAGGAAGAAGCCCGTTCATGCTTCTTCCACTAGCCCGGGCGTCAGGATCACCAAGGTTGCAAGGGACATGGACCCCTCACGAGCCGGCTCATCACCCCACCAGCGCCTTCGACGTCAACAACCGCCGGTTATAGTCAACCTTTTTCTGACATGATTACTCTAACCTCGGGTAGCAGGTGAACCACGCCACGACCACGTATCTTGAGACGTTGGACCTGCCCCAGGCAAGAGGAGCGCCTTGGGAGCCGCATGGAGGGAGCCCGATGCAGAGCTCCCTCTGCGCCTCACGGTGCAGGGCACCACCCCGACGGCAGCGCATGCCGTCTAGAGGTAGGTCCTCCACCGGGGAAGGCACCGGCGAGCCCTTCCCCCGGTAGAGGGCCTGCGATCGCCCGACCACCGCCAACGTACACCCTTGCCCCTTGGTCTCGTCCTTGTTTCCAGACACCCCAACAGTGGCCATAGGATGTGCTTGGCGGGTTCGCTGCGAGGAGCGAGGAGCGCACATGAAGATCTCTGCTCGTGACACTCTCATGTAATAATGAGTTGGGGCTATACATGCCCCGGGGTCTCTGTAACACCGATGATGCGGCTATATCTCCCACGTGTCGAAGCACGACTTAGAGGCATAACCGCATTGTGGTTTTGTCGCAAGAAGGGTCATCTTCACACAATCCCATGTAATGAACAAGAATGGGATAAAGAGTTGGCTTACAATCGCCACTTCACACAATGAACATATAATTCATACATCATTCAGAGTACACACATAGTCCGACTACGGACGAAGCCAAAAGAAAAGAAGATAACCCAACTGCTAGATCCCCGATCGTCCCAACTGGGCTCCACTACTGATCAACATGAAGCGAAACATATCAACAACTTTTGTTGAGCTACCATCTGAGCTCGGTTGCATCACCTGTACTGGTATCATCAGCACCTGCAACTGTTGTGATAGTATCTGGTGAGTCACGAGGACTCAGCAATCTCCAAACCCGCGAGATCAAGACTATTTAAGCTTATGGGTAGGAAGTGGTAAAGTGGTGAGGTTGCAGCAGTGACTAAGCATATATGGTGGCTAACATACGCAAATAAGAGCGAGAAGAGAGCAAAAGGAACGATCGTGAACTAGCAATGATCAAGAAGTGATCCTGAACTCCTACTTACGTCAAACATAACCCAAAACCGTGTTCACTTCCCGGACTCCGCCGAAAAGAGACCATCACGGCTACACACGCGGTTGATGCGTTTTAATTCGGATCTGGTCTCAAGTTATCTACAACCGGACATTAACAAATTCTCATCTGCCTATAACCGCAGGCACGACTTTCGAAAGATTATACCCTGCAGGGGTGTCCCAACTTAGCCCATGATAAGCTCTCGCGATCAACGAAGGATATACCTTCTCCCAGGAAGACCCGATCAGACTCGAAATCCCGGTTTACAAGACATTTCGACAATGGTAAAACAAGACCAGCAAAGCCTCCCGCTGTGCCGACAAATCCCGATAGGAGCTGCACATATCTTGTTCTCAGGGCACACCGGATTGTCCAAACTTCCGGTAGGCCAGCCCAGAGTTGCCCCTGGTGGCCACCGGCGGTTGACAGGTTGGACCAACACTCACGACGAGCACTGGCCCGGGGGGGGGGGTAAAATAAAGATGACCCTTGAGTCTGCAGAACCCAAGGGAAAAAGGCTTAGGTAGGCAAATGGTAAAACCAAGGTTGGGCCTTGCTGGAGGAGTTTTATTCAAAGCGAACTGTCAAGGGGGTCCCATAAATCACCCAACCGCGTAAGGAACGCAAAATCCGGGAACATAACACCGGTATGACGGAAACTAGGGCGGCAAGAGTGGAACAAAACACCAGGCATAAGGCCGAGTCTTCCACCCTTTACCAAGTATATAGATGCATTATAATTAAATAAGAGATATTGTGATATCCCAACATAATCCTGTCCATCATGGAGCAATCTTCAACTTCACCTGCAACTAACAATGCTATAAGAGGGGCTGAGCAAAGCGGTAACATAGCCAAACAATGGTTTGCTAGGAAGGGTGAAAAGGTTAGAGGCTGACATGGCAATATGGGAGGCATGGTAAACAAGTGATAGGTAGCGCAATATGACAATAGAACGGAGCAACTAGCAAGCAAAGATAGAAGTGATATCGAGGGTAATAGTCATCTTGCCTGAAATTTCGCAAGGAAGAAGAACGAGTTCATGAAAAAGACAAACGAATGTAGTCCAACGAATCCTCACAACTCCGGAACGAAACCGAAGCTAACGAGAGAAGCAAATCGGAAAGAAGCAAACAATATGGTAAACACACAAGCATAAACATGACATGATGCACAAACAAATATGATGCATGTCCGGTTTAATGAGGCATGGCATGACAAGGTAAAGCAAACAACACTACAATTTAAGTGGAGCTCAATATGCAACGAATTGCATATTGACGGAACACTACATCAATTATTTAGTTCTCTCTCGGTTATGTACCCAACAATATTAAATGTTATTAAACATGGCAAGGGGTGAAGCATGAGCAAACCACCTATTTAGGCAAGTTTAAATAAGGCCGGAAACAACAAATAACAATTCCGGAAAATCCCCATATGTCATTTAGCAATTTAAAGCAAACACAATTTTAAACATTTTAAATGTTGTTATCATGATGCGGATGACATATACAAGTTTTTGCAATTTTATGAAAACGTTAACATGAGCATGATACGAGGCATTTGTCGTCATGGCGGAAGGAAAAATGTGCCACGGCGGTGAAACGAAAATGGTGCCACGGCAACATTCCGATGATCCGACAACTCGTCGAGAGGTCGGTGCAAAAGAAAGTGGGCGTGAGCGAGCCATGCAAGATGGTGGGGTGCTCCCAAATTCCGGGTTCCCACGGGACGATGGCATGGCAAAAGAGGGGCATCGCAAGGACAATTCGATCACGGTCCAAAACTCGAGCATCTCATACAACACACAAGCATTCGTTCACGGGCGGTCGTCTCGGGGTTATACCTTCAAAGCGTGCGTTTTCGGAGCGGTTCGAGTCGTCGAGGGAAGTAGTGGTACTCGTTTCGTAGATGAACTTGACGGATTTGAATCCCTTCGGGGTTGTCGTGGTACTTGCGGTCTCGGTGACGGTAGTCGTTCACGTTTCGTAGTCGTGTATGTCAACGGTAGTGGAAGTAGTGGTACACGGCGACGGTAGTTGTACACATTTTCGTAGATGTTCAGGTCGACGGTAGTGGTACTCGCGATCTTGGCGAATCCAACATCTTCGGGGCGACGGTAGTTGTACATGTTCATCTCGGAGAGGTACTTGACGCGTCATCGTATAGTCGTACTTGAGGTCCTCGCGCACTTGATGACTTCGGAAGAGGAACTTGGCACCCAGGTTGTTGCGGCCATGGACTTGACGTCAACAGTGATAGGCAGCAGAGAGCACGCACAACAGGGCACGGCAGAGGTTGTGCATGCCAGCAATGGGTCGGCCAAAATAGGCAGAGGCCATGGCGCCATGGATGAGCGGCAGCGGTGGATCCGGGTCGCGCGGGGGCGGATCCGGCCGGAGTTGGGACCGAAGGGGACGGATCGAGGGGCTCCTCCCCTGACGATGGAGCTCACAAGGCGATGGCGCCGGGTAGACGAGGAGGAGGCAGAGGGGAACAAAGACGAGGCCGCGGCACTCCTCTCTCCCTCTCTCTGCGACGGCGCATCGAGGGAGGAGGGGATCGAGCAGGGCTTGGCGCAGGGGACGTGGCTCCGACGGAGCTGCTCGCTGGCGGCGGCCGGAAACAGAGGCGAGGCCTCGGAGCCGGCGCGCGAGGACGGACGACGCGAGGCAGCGGCCTCCTGGTGCTCGCCGACAGCAACGAGGCACGGCAGCCAGCGCGGAAGTGGAGAGGCGGGGCCGAGGCAGAGGCACGGGGCTGAACAGCCTCGCGTGCAGCGGAGGGAGGAGGCGACGAGGGGAAGGTGCGGAGGAGGAGAGGGGCCGGCAAGGCGAAAGAGCCAGGGACGGCACGGGGGACGGCTCGCCGGCCAGCGAGGTCGACGGCGGCGGGCGGAGCAGGCTGACTGCGGCGGATCGGGCGGGGCACGAGCATGCGGGTGTGTGTGGGTGTGCGGCGCACAAGGAGAGATGGGGAGCGATCGGGTGAGGGGAAGGGGCTGTGAGGGGATCAGGCTAGGGTTAGGAAGGGAGGCTGGGCTTTAGGAGGTTAGATGGGCTGGTTGGTCAGGCCCAAGAGGCCGACGGGTGCAGGCTGCTGGGCTCTCTTCTCCCTCTCTCTTTTTCAGATCTCTTCCAAAAAAACAGAAAAGCAAAGAAAGAAAGGGAGAAAAAAAATGAGTGGACAAGAATTTGGACATGGGGATAATTTTCCCGGACTGCATAAATGCGCTTGTTCCAAGAAAAATAGAAAGGCCATGATTGAAAGATTTAATTCAAACTCATTTGAATTTAATTCAAATGGGTTTGAACTAGGACTTGATAAAAGGAAGGTCCAAAAATGTTCGGATTTTTGGTGGAGCTCCGGAGAATGATGAAAGAAATTATGGACAAGGTTGGGAACCAACAATTGAGATAACAACGACGTGGGATATTTTGCAAGTGGGTTATGGTTAATTCCAAATAAATGGAATAATTTTCTTATAGCTCCCTAATAATATCGAGAGGCTTTAATATGTTATAAAGAGAAATCACAAGTGAATTCCCTCGATTTAAATGGATCGAAGATCCATACGATTTATTTAGAAGAGTTATTAAAAATTAAATGACATGATGGCATGATGACATGATGCAATGCAAATGATGCTAAGAAGAATGCAACAAACAAATACATCGCACGGCGAAACTCGGAATAGCTGGAAGTCTTCTGGAGCGTCGGGCTCGGGGCGTTACAACACTCCACCACTACAAGAGGATCTCGTCCCGAGATCTAGGATGGCACCGGAGAGAAACGGAAGAGGAAGAGAAGAGGTAAAACTAAGTTGCTTCTTCGACAAAAGAGTGAAACCAAAGAACCTTGAGAGGTTGAAAATTGAAAGAAAGAACACAACGGGTTGAAACAAATTGAGAGCACTCGGTAGAAAATAGAAACAAGGAACACCATGTGAACCTTGGAGGTTGCAAAGCTATGAATGACGAGTACAATGGATAAGAAGGAATTGAAACCACTCAGGTTGAAACGAGAATAAACATGAACAAGAAGAACAAATTCGGACAGCACTCCGACGTGTAAAGAGATGCAAGATGAATAAGATGAAAAATAAACTTCAAGAGAGACACAGCAAACACGCCGGTTAAATGGATAAGCAAGGAAAAAACAAATGAGCATGAAAAAAGACCTCACATTCAAGATGATGAGTGAAGAGACAACATCACACAATCTTCGGAAGAAAGAATAGAAGAATATCATTGGAATAACAGAATGGAGAAGAAAATGCCAACTTCTGCCACAAATGAGCTTGGAAAGCACCCTTCCAAGAAGGTTATAACAGAGTTGTTGGAAACCAACAACGAAACGAATAAGCTTGTAGTGGGCTTATGGAAAACTTCTCAAAATTGAGGCGAAATTCCGCCACTACGGAAACAAATAATATAATTGATAACACCAACGAGATGAAAAATTTCTTCCACCAAGATGACAGAGAGATAACTTGAATCATTGATAAGCACCACAAAAGCAACAATCCTCAGGGAAGGCTTTAGGTGAAATATGACACAAGATAACTCCAACAAAGAGATTGATGGATTTAAAATACCTCATTCTTGACAACATGTGAATCGCGAAACAAGAATGGAAATTGTCAAGAATGATATAACACCATCTCAAAAGATAAGGTAGGAGAATTGCACTTTGGAATGCAAGATGAAGAATACTTGAACTCCTCAAAACAAGACATGTGTTGACCACCATGTTTATTTTTGAGTATAGCCTGGTGAATCATAACTTCGAGAGAAAACTTGAAGAACAATTGAAGAATGAAAAGAATCCTTGATGAACCAACATGTTGAGCCTCCATGAAGAACTCCGGTAATAAAAGAATGATAGAAAGAAAGAGAAGTTGAAAATACAAGGTGAATCCTTGCAATGATTTAGATGGAGCTTCGCGACGATATAACCGAGAAAACTTGGAACTCCATAAAAGAAAAGATGAAACACTAGAACCGAGAATTACTTCATCAGGAACAATCTCCGGAAGAAAAGAATTGAATCACCTAGAGGAAATAAGAATAAGATTTATTGTATGCTTATCCTTCATCAAATTAAATTGATGACGAGCAATGGATTTGGCATACTACTTATTCTCGTAGAAAGAATTAAGAGAGATATAGCGTAAACTTGAGAAGCTATTGATGGAACCACCGGTGGGATTTGGAAACAACGAATGAATTGATATGATAACAAAGGAAGAGAACTCTTGAACGAATCACCGAAAGAATTGAAAATGAAAGTAACAAAGGCACAATTCTCCGAGAAGAATTGGAAAAAGAATGAAGATACTTGAGGGGGTTTAGATACATGAGAACGAAGAGATCGTGAACTGATTAGAGGATATTTGAATGATGCACTGGTAAGATTTGGAGAAATGATAGCTACACGCTGAGAATGAGTAATTATGACATGATGGCTTTCGGAGGAAAGAAATGGAAACAACTCATGAAATGCTCCGGATGGGTGAAAAGAATTTTCACAATCAAAACAATTATGAAAGGATGGCATCAAGCTAGAACCATGAATCTTGAAGAGAATGGAGCAAGATTTAAGAGAAATCCTTCGTCGGTCTTCAAATGTTGAGAATGATGACAAGAACCACCAAAATTGTTGAGGCACTTCGGAACAAAGAAGAATAGAAATGATGAACCAACGATGAAAATATTTTGAAAGTGATCTTGGAGAAAGAATATGACTGATGAAAATTCATTCTTACATCAAACTTTGAAATGAATTTGGGAATAGCTCCAGGAAAATTAGGAGAGTCAGGAAAGATCCTGGGAAAAGAACTGTGGGTTAGGGCCCACTCAAAAGGAAACACCGTTGAACGATTGATTGAAAGGGGGGATTGCGCCGGTTGGATTAAATGACTTGAATGAGATAATAATCTCCAAATAGCTTGAACGGATTGAGAATGGAAACACGAATCTTCCAAGATATCTTGAGCACTCCGGATAAGAATAGAGAGAGGTGAACAATTATGAGATGCACCAGCATGGGATAGCATTTGAAATGAGGAAAGGATATGATCGACAAAGCTTGAATTGAATCCACTTGAGAAGAAAAGAGACGAAGAATAATAAACTTGAAGCTTCCTTAGTATCTTCCTGAGAATCACCGGATAAGAACATTGACGGAAAAGAATGGAGAGTCTTCCCATCAATAAAATGGATACCCGATTAAGAAATCTGTGTCCTTGAAGTAGAAAAGGGTGGGAGGGCGGGAAAAACAAAGGCAACTTCGGGCAGATGGAATGGATACCGTTGAGAAAACTTAGAATTGATCTTACGGATGTTGAGATGATCGGATCCACTTGAAGAGAAGCACGCCGGTTAGAAAAAGAATTAACATGACGCTCTCGATGATCAAGAAGGATTAGTATTCACATAGCCATATGAGAACAACGTTTAGGAAAGGTATGTATTCAACATTTGACTTCGAAGCAACTCGAATACCACATATAAAACAAAACAAAGGATTTGGCTTGCAGAATAAGCCGGAACAAACATATGATAGAGATTTCGTCCGAAGTTTTTGTGGTGGGACCCACACGGACTCGATCGTACAGCACCATCATGTACAAGGCAGTGCACATGACATACAAAGTGTCCCCGAACCAGCATAGCCAAGGGTTCTTTAAGACACAACGAGACCACTATAAAAACGACCGTGGAAAGGCGGACCACTAGACGTCAAACCCCAACCTCATATCATGCATCTGTCGAAAAGATATTCTAGGAGCTACTTGAATTCCCACCTATAAAACTCCCGAAACTTTCTGGTTATGCAATCTGGTGTTGGGGATACATGGGAAGCAATATATATCTCACCCAAAACTAACAATTCCTACATCCAAGTTGTATCCATCCGTCAACACATAACCAAGAAAACTCCGGAAATCGTGTACCTCAACCTTCGAAAAGCATCTGTTATACAAGCTAGGGCAATACTCCCGAACTCCTGCCCCAGTACTGGGTGGAGTCGAGGTTATCTCACCAACAACTGCATAAAAGAGATTTTCGATGTCGGCAAAACTCAGGTATTCCAGAACTGCAACGATAAAATTATGACGACAACACCTCGGAGCTCAACTCCCCGGGTCACTGCCACATAAAAGACAGGAGGCACCAAGAACGATGTTCTCGTCACAAAACCATCGGAACGATTCCAAGATACCCGCGTGATCCTAAAAAAATAGTGAAATTTGAGGAGAGGAAAGTCAAAACATCTACGTCAGGAGACCTCACCGGAGTGACGAAGGTACTGAGGAGTAAAAAGAATCCTACTCTCCGATATATATAATCCTAAGACTCAAAACATTTTTTTCTAGACTCAACAACGCCAGCAAACAATCAAGCAGGGGGCTC
The DNA here is from genome assembly GCF_018294505.1 of Triticum aestivum. Taxonomy (NCBI): domain Eukaryota; kingdom Viridiplantae; phylum Streptophyta; class Magnoliopsida; order Poales; family Poaceae; genus Triticum; species Triticum aestivum. Next base: position 99,601,418 of record NC_057813.1, on the reverse strand, counting down.
CTAAGTCGGGGATGGCTCTGATTACCAACTTGTAACACCCACGATGCGGCTATATCTCCCACGTGTCGAAGCACGACTTAGAGGCATAACCGCATTGTGGTTTTGTCGCAAGAAGGGTCATCTTCACACAATCCCATGTAATGAACAAGAATGGGATAAAGAGTTGGCTTACAATCGCCACTTCACACAATGAACATATAATTCATACATCATTCAGAGTACACACATAGTCCGACTACGGACGAAGCCAAAAGAAAAGAAGATAACCCAACTGCTAGATCCCCGATCGTCCCAACTGGGCTCCACTACTGATCAACAAGAAACGAAACATAGCAACAACTAAGATCTTCGTTGAGCTCCCATCTGAGCTCGGTTGCATCATCTGCACTGGTATCATCGGCACCTGCAACTGTTGTGATAGTATCTGGTGAGTCACGAGGACTCAGCAATCTCAAAACCCGCGAGATCAAGACTATTTAAGCTTATGGGTAGGAAGTGGTAAAGTGGTGAGGTTGCAGCAGCGACTAAGCATATATGGTGGCTAACATACGCAAATAAGAGCGAGAAGAGAGCAAAAGGAATGGTCGTGAACTAGCAATGATCACGAAGTGATCCTGAACTCCTACTTACGTCAAACATAACCCAAAATCGTGTTCACTTCCCGGACTCCGCCGAAAAGAGACCATCACGGCTACACACGCGGTTGATGCGTTTTAATTCGGATCTGGTGTCAAGTTATCTACAACCGGACATTAACAAATTCCCATCTGCCTATAACCGCAGGCACGACTTTCGAAAGATTATACCCTGTAGGGGTGTCCCAACTTAGCCCATGATAAGCTCTCGCGATCAACGAATGATATACCTTCTCCCAGGAAGACCCGATCAGACTCGGAATCCCGGTTTACAAGACATTTCAACAATGGTAAAACAAGACCAGCAAAGCCTGCCGCTGTGCCGACAAATCCCGATAGGAGCTGCACATATCTCGTTCTCAGGGCACACCGGATTGTCCAAACTTCCGGTAGGCCAGCCCAGAGTTGCCCCTGGTGGCCACCGGCGGTTGACAGGTTGGACCAACACTCACGACGAGCACTGGCCCGGGGGGGGGGGGTAAAATAAAGATGACCCTTGAGTCTGCAGAACCCAAGGGAAAAAGGCTTAGGTAGGCAAATGGTAAAACCAAGGTTGGGCCTTGCTGGAGGAGTTTTATTCAAAGCGAACTGTCAAGGGGGTCCCATAAATCACCCAACCGCGTAAGGAACGCAAAATCCGGGAACATAACACCGGTATGACGGAAACTAGGGCGGCAAGAGTGGAACAAAACACCAGGAATAAGGCCGAGTCTTCCACCCTTTACCAAGTATATAGATGCATTAATTAAATAAGAGATATTGTGATATCCCAACATAATCCTGTCCATCATGGAGCAATCTTCAACTTCACCTGCAACTAACAATGCTATAAGAGGGGCTGAGCAAAGCGGTAACATAGCCAAGCAACGGTTTGCTAGGAAGGGTGAAAAGGTTAGAGGCTGACATGGCAATATGGGAGGCATGGTAAACAAGTGATAGGTAGCGCAGCATAGCGATAGAACGGAGCAACTAGCAAGCAAAGATAGAAGTGATATCGAGGGTAATAGTCATCTTGCCTGAAATCCGCAAGGAAGAAGAACGAGTCCATGAAGAAGACAAACGAACGTAGTCGAACGAATCCTCACAACTCCGGAACGAAACCGAAGCTAACGAGAGAAGCAAATCGGAAAGAAGCAAACAATATGGTAAACACACAAGCATAAACATGACATGATGCACAAACAAATATGATGCATGTCCGGTTTAATGAGGCATGGCATGACAAGGTAAAGCAAACAACACTACAATTTAAGTGGAGCTCAATATGCAACGAGTTGCATATTGACGGAACACTACATCAATTATTTAGTTCTCTCTCGGTTATGTACCCAACAATATTAAATGTTATTAAACATGGCAAGGGGTGAAGCACGAGCAAACCACCTATTTAGGCAAGTTTAAATGAGGCCGGAAACAACAAATAACAATTCCAAAAAATCCCCATATGTCATTTAGCAATTTAAAGCAAACACTATTTTAAACATTTTAAATGTTGTTATCATGATGCGGATGACATATACAAGTTTATGCAATTTTATGAAAACGTTAACATGAGCATGATACGAGGCATTTGTCGCCATGGCGGAAGGAAAAAGGTGCCACGGCGGTGAAACGGAAATGGTGCCACGGCAACATTCCGGTGATCCGACAACTCGTCGAGAGGTCGGTGCAAAAGAAAGTGGGCGTGAGCGAGCCATGCAAGATGGTGGGGTGCTCCCGAATTCCGGGTTCCCACTGGACGAATGGCAAAAGAGGGGCATTGCAAGGACAATTCGATCACAGTGCAAAACTCGAGCATCTCATACAACACACAAGCATTCGTTCACGGGCGGTCGTCTCGGGGTTATACCTTCAAAGCGTGCGTTTTCGGAGCGGTTCGAGTCGTCGAGGGAAGTAGTGGTACTCGTTTCGTAGATGAACTTGACGGATTCGAATCCCTTCGGGGTTGTCGTGGTACTTGCGGTCTCGGCAACGGTAGTCGTTCACGTTTCGTAGTCGTGCATGTCAACGGTAGTGGAAGTAGTGGTACACGGCGACGGTAGTTGTACACATTTTCGTAGATGTTCAGGTCGACGGTAGTGGTACTCGCGATCTTGGCGAATCCAACATCTTCGGGGCGACGATAGTTGTACATGTTCATCTCGGAGAGGTACTTGACGCGTCACCGTGTAGTCGTACTCGAGGTCCTCGTGCACTTGATGACTTCGGAAGAGGAACTTGGCACCCAGGTTGTTGCGGCCATGGACTTGACGTCAACAGTGACAGGCAGCAGAGAGCACGCACAACAGGGCACGGCAGAGGTTGTGCATGCCAGCAATGGTTCGGCCAAAATAGGCAGAGGCCATGGCGCCATGGATGAGCGGTAGCGGCGGATCTGGGTCGCGCGGGGGCGGATCCGGCCGGAGTCGGGGCCGAAGGGGACGGATCGAGGGGCTCCTCCCCTGACGATGGAGCTCACAAGGTGATGGCGCCGGGTAGACGAGGAGGAGGCAGAGGGGAAGAAGACGAGGCCGCGGCACTCCTCTCTCCCTCTCTCTGCGACGGCGCATCGAGGGAGGAGGGGATCGAGCAGGGCTTGGCGCAGGGGACGTGGCTCCGACGGAGCTGCTCACTGGCGGCGGCCAGAAACAGAGGCGAGGCCTCGGAGCCGGCGCGCGAGGATGGACGACGCGAGGCAGCGGCCTCCTGGTGCTCGCCGACAGCAACGAGGCACGGCAGCCAGCGCGGAAGTGGAGAGGCGGGGCCGAGGCAGAGGCACGGGGCTGATCGGCCTCGCGTGCAGCGGAGGGAGGAGGCGACGAGGGGAAGGTGCGGAGGAGGAGAGGGGCCGGCAAGGTGAAAGAGCCAGGGACGGCACGGGGGACGGCTCGCCAGCCAGCGAGGTCAACGGCGGCTGGCGGAGCAGGCTGACTGTGGCGGATCGGGCGGGGCACGAGCATGCGGGTGTGTGTGGGTGTGCAGCGCACAGGGAGAGATGGGGAGCGATCGGGTGAGGGGAAGGGGCTGTGAGGGGATCAGGCTAGGGTTAGGAAGGGAGGATAGGCTTTAGGAGGTTAGATGGGTTGGTTGGTCAGGCCCAAGAGGCCGACGGGTGCAGGCTGCTGGGCTGTCTTCTCCCTCTCTCTTTTTCAGATCTCTTCCAAAAAAACAGAAAAGCAAAGAAAGAAAGGGAGAAAAAATGAGTGGACAAGAATTTGGACATGGGGATAATTTTCCCGGACTCACATAAATGCGCTTGTTCCAAGAAAAATAGAAAGGCCATGGTTGAAAGATTTAAATTCAAACTCATTTGAATTTAATTCAAATGGGTTTGAACTAGTACTTGATAAAAGGAAGGTCCAAAAATGTTCGGCTTTTTGGTGGAGCTCCGGAGAATGATGAAAGAAATTATGGACAAGGTTGGGAACCAACAATTGAGATAACAACGACGTGGGATATTTTGCAAGTGGGTTATGGTTAATTCCAAATAAATGGAATAATTTTTTTATAGCTCCCTAATAATATCGAGAGGCTTTAATATGTTATAAAGAGAAATCACAAGTGAATTCCCTCGATTTAAATGGATCGAAGATCCATACGATTTATTTAGAAGAGTTATTAAAAATTAAATGACATGATGGCATGATGACATGATGCAATGCAAATGATGCTAAGAAGAATGCAACAAACAAATACATCGCACGGCGAAACTCGGAATAGCTAGAAGTCTTCTGGAGCGTCGGGCTCGGGGCGTTACAACACTCCACCACTACAAGAGGATCTCGTCCCGAGATCTAGGATGGCACCGGAGAGAAACGGAAGAGGAAGAGAAGATGTAAAACTAAGTTGCTTCTTCGACAAAAGAGTGAAACCAAAGAACCTTGAGAGGTTGAAAAGTTGAAAGAAAGAACACAGCACAGTTGAACACAATTGAGAGCACTACGGTAGAAAATAGAAACAAGGAACACCATGTGAACCTTGGAGGTTGCAAAGCTATGAATGACGAGTACAATGGATAAGAAGGAATTGAAACCACTCAGGTTGAAACGAGATAAGAATGAATAAGAATGATATAATTTTGGCAGCACTCCGACTGTAAATGGAAGGGATTGAACATGAACTTGAGAAGATGGGATGATACCTGATGAAATCAACAACATACTGCCTCTGGAACTATTGAAAGAATGGCACAAGGGGTAAGAAGGATTTCAGACAGCACGCCGGTTGAGAAGGGAGGCAAAACTTGATAAGATGAAAAGAACTTGAAGAGATGACACAACACTCCGATTAAATGGATAAGCACGAAAAGAACATGATCCTCACAATTCAAGATGATGAGTGAAAAGAGCAACATCACAATGCCTCCGGAAGAAAGAATAGAAGATAGATCATTGGAATAACAGAATGGAGAAGAAAATGCCAACTTCTGCCACACATGAGCTTGGAAAGCACCCTTCCAAGAAGGTTATAACGGAGTTGTTGGAAACCAATAACGAAACGAATAAGCTTGTAGTGGGCTTATGGAAAACTTCTCAAAATTGAGGCGAAATTCCGCCACTACGGAAACAAATAATATAATTGATAACACCAACGAGATGAAAAATTTCTTCCACCAAGATGACAGAGAGATAACTTGAATCATTAATAAGCACCACAAAAGCAACAATCCTTAGGGAAGGCTTTAGGTGAAATATGACACAAGATAACTCCAACAAAGAGATTGATGGATTTAAAATACCTCATTCTTGACAACATGTGAATTGCGAAACAAGAAAGGAAATTGTCAAGAATGATATAACACCATCTCAAAAGATAAGGTAGGAGAATTGCACTTTGGAATGCAAGATGAAGAATACTTGAACTCCTCAAAACAAGACATGTGTTGACCACCATGTTTATTTTTGAGTATAGCCTGGTGAATCATAACTTCGAGAGAAAACTTGAAGAACAATTGAAGAATGAAAAGAATCCTTGATGAACCACCATGTTGAGCCTCCATGAAGAACTCCGGTAATAAAAGAATGATAGAAAGAAAGAGAAGTTGAAAATACAAGGTGAACCTTGCAATGATTTAGATGGAGCTTTGCGACGATATAACCGAGAAAACTTGGAACTCCATAAAAGAAAAGATGAAACACTAGAACCGAGAATTACTTCATCAGGAACAATCTCCGGAAGAAAAGAATTGAATCACCTAGAGGAAATAAGAATAAGATTTATTGTATGCTTATCCTTCATCAAATTAAATTGATGACGAGCAATGGATTTGGCATACTACTTATTCTCGTAGAAAGAATTAAGAGAGATATAGCGTAAACTTGAGAAGCTATTGATGGAACCACCGGTGGGATTTGGAAACAACGAATGAATTGATATGATAACAAAGGAAGAGAACTCTTGAACGAATCACCGAAAGAATTGAAAATGAAAGTAACAAAGGCACAATTCTCCGAGAAGAATTGGAAAAAGAATGAAGATACTTGAGGGGGTTTAGATACATGAGAACGAAGAGATCGTGAACTGATTAGAGGATATTTGAATGATGCACTGGTAAGATTTGGAGAAATGATAGCTACACGCTGAGAATGAGTAATTATGACATGATGGCTTTCGGAGGAAAGAAATGGAAACAACTCATGAAATGCTCCGGATGGGTGAAAAGAATTTTCACAATCAAAACAATTATGAAAGGATGGCATCAAGCTAGAACCATGAATCTTGAAGAGAATGGAGCAAGATTTAAGAGAAATCCTTCGTCGGTCTTCAAATGTTGAGAATGATGACAAGAACCACCAAAATTGTTGAGGCACTTCGGAACAAAGAAGAATAGAAATGATGAACCAACGATGAAAATATTTTGAAAGCGATCTTGGAGAAAGAATATGACTGATGAAAATTCATTCTTACATCAAACTTCAAAATGAATTTGGGAATAGCTCCGGGAAAATTAGGAGAGTCAGGAAAGATCCTGGGAAAAGAATTGTGGGTTAGGGCCCACTCAAAAGGAAACACCATTGAACGATTGATTGAAAGGGGGGATTGCGCCGGTTGGATTAAATGACTTGAATGAGATAATAATCTCCAAATAGCTTGAACGGATTGAGAATGGAAACACGAATCTTCCAAGATATCTTGAGCACTCCGGATAAGAATAGAGAGAGGTGAACAATTATGAGATGCACCAGCATGGGATAGCATTTGAAATGAGGAAAGGATATGATCGACAAAGCTTGAATTGAATCCACTGGAGAAGAAAAGAGACGAAGAATAATAAACTTGAAGCTTCCTTAGTATCTTCCTGAGAATCACCGGATAAGAACATTAACGGAAAAGAATGGAGAGTCTTCCCATCAATAAAATGGATACCCGATTAAGAAATATGTGTCCTTGAAGTAGAAAAGGGTGGGAGGGCGGGAAAAACAAAGGCAACTTCAGGCAGATGGAATGGATACCATTGAGAAAACTTAGAATTGATCTTGCGGATGTTGAGATGATCGGATCCACTTGAAGAGAAGCACGCCGGTTAGAAAAAGAATTAACATGACGATCTCGATGATCAAGAAGGATTAGTATTCACATAGCCATATGAGAACAACGTTTAGGAAAGGTATGGATTCAACATTTGACTTCGAAGCAACTCGAATACCACATATAAAACAAAACAAAGGATTTGGCTTGCAGAATAAGCCGGAACAAACATATCATAGAGATTTCGTCCGAAGTTTTCGTGGTGGGGCCCACACGGACTCGATCGTACAGCACCATCATGTACAAGGCAGTGCACATGACATACAAAGTGTCCCCGAACCAGCATAGCCAAGGGTTCTTTAAGACACAACGAGACCACTGTAAAAACGACCGTGGAAAGGCGGACCACTAAACGTCAAACCCCAACCTCATATCATGCATCTGTCGAAAAGATATTCTAGGAGCTACTTGAATTCCCACCTATAAAACTCCCGAAACTTTCTGGTTATGCAATATGGTGTTGGGGATACAGGGGAAGTAATATATATCTCACCCAAAACTAACAATTCCTACATCCAAGCTGTATCCATCCATCAACACATAACCAAGAAAACTCCGGAAATCGTGTACCTCAACCTTCGAAAAGCATCTGTTATACAAGCTATGGCAATACTCCCGAACTCCCGCCCCAGTACTGGGTGGAGTCAAGGTTATCTCACCAACAACTGCATAAAAGAGATTTTCGATGTTGGCAAAACTCAGGTATTCCAGAAATGCAACGATAAAATTATGACGACAACACCTCGGAGCTCAACCCCCCGGGTCACTGCCACATAAAAGACAGGAGGCACCAAGAACAATGTTCTCGTCACAAAACCATCGGAACGATTCCAAGATACCCGCGTGATCCTAAAAAAATAGTGAAATTTGAGGAGAGGAAAGTCAAAACATCTACGTCAGGAGACCTCACCAGAGTGACGAAGGTACTGAGGAGTAAAAAGAATCCTACTCTCCGATATATATAATCCTAAGACTCAAAACATTTTTTTCTAGACTCAACAACGCCAGCAAACAATCAAGCAGGGGCCTCCTAAGTCGGGGATGGCTCTGATTACCAACTTGTAACACCCACGATGCGGCTATATCTCCCACGTGTCGAAGCACGACTTAGAGGCATAACCGCATTGTGGTTTTGTCGCAAGAAGGGTCATCTTCACACAATCCCATGTAATGAACAAGAATGGGATAAAGAGTTGGCTTACAATCGCCACTTCACACAATGAACATATAATTCATACATCATTCAGAGTACACACATAGTCCGACTACGGACGAAGCCAAAAGAAAAGAAGATAACCCAACTGCTAGATCCCCGATCATCCCAACTGGGCTCCACTACTGATCAACATGAAGCGAAACATAGCAACAACTAAGATCTTCGTTGAGCTACCATCTGAGCTCGGTTGCATCACATGTACTGGTATCATCGGCACCTGCAACTGTTGTGATAGTATCTGGTGAGTCACGAGGACTCAGCAATCTCAAAACCCGTGAGATCAAGACTATTTAAGCTTATGGGTAGGAAGTGGTAAAGTGGTGAGGTTGCAGCAGTGACTAAGCATATATGGTGGCTAACATACGCAAATAAGAGCGAGAAGAGAGCAAAAGGAACGGTCGTGAACTAGCAATGATCAAGAAGTGATCCTGAACTCCTACTTACGTCAAACATAACCCAAAACCGTGTTCACTTCCCGGACTCCGCCGAAAAGAGACCATCACGGCTACACACGCGGTTGATGCGTTTTAATTCGGATCTGGTGTCAAGTTATCTACAACCGGACATTAACAAATTCCCATCTGCCTATAACCGTAGGCACGACTTTCGAAAGATTATACCCTGCAGGGGTGTCCCAACTTAGCCCATGATAAGCTCTCGCGATCAACGAAGGATATACCTTCTCCCAGGAAGACCCGATCAAACTCGGAATCCCGGTTTACAAGACATTTCGACAATGGTAAAACAAGACCAGCAAAGCCTCCCACTGTGCCGACAAATCCCGAGAGGAGCTGCACATATCTTGTTCTCAGGGCACACCGGATTGTCCAAACTTCCGGTAGGCCAGCCTAGAGTTGCCTTGGTGGCCACCGGCGGTTGACAGGTTGGACCAACACTCACGACGAGCACTGGTCCGGGGGGTAAAATAAAGATGACCCTTGAGTCTGCAGAACCCAAGGGAAAAAGTCTTAGGTAGGCAAATGGTAAAACCAAGGTTGGGCCTTGCTGGAGGAGTTTTATTCAAAGCGAACTGTCAAGGGGGTCCCATAAATCACCCAACCGCGTAAGGAACGCAAAATCCGGGAACATAACACCGGTATGACGGAAAGTAGGGCGGAAAGAGTGGAACAAAACACCAGGCATAAGGCCGAGTCTTCCACCCTTTACCAAGTATATAGATGCATTATAATTAAATAAGAGATATTGTGATATCCCAACATAATCCTGTCCATCATGGAGCAATCTTCAACTTCACCTGCAACTAACAATGCTATAAGAGGGGCTGAGCAAAGCGGTAACATAGCCAAGCAATGGTTTGCTAGGAAGGGTGAAAAGGTTAGAGGCTGACATGGCAATATGGGAGGCATGGTAAACAAGTGATAGGTAGCGCAACATGACAATAGAACGGAGCAACTAGCAAGCAAAGATAGAAGTGATATCGAGGGTAATAGTCATCTTGCCTGAAATCCCGCAAGGAAGAAGAACGAGTCCATGAAGAAGACAAACGAACGTAGTCCAACGAATCCTCACAACTCCGGAACGAAACCGAAGCTAACGAGAGAACCAAACCGGAAAGAAGCAAACAATATGGTAAACACACAAGCATAAACATGACATGATGCACAAACAAATATGATGCATGTCCGGTTTAATGAGGCATGGCATGACAAGGTAAAGCAAACAACACTACAATTTAAGTGGAGCTCAATATGCAACGAGTTGCATATTGACAGAACACCACATCAATTATTTAGTTCTCTCTCGGTTATGTACCCAACAATATTAAATGTCATTAAACATGGCAATGGGTGAAGCATGAGCAAACCACCTATTTAGGCAAGTTTAAATGAGGCCGGAAACAACAAATAACAATTCCGGAAAATCCCCATATGTCATTTAGCAATTTAAAGCAAACACAATTTTAAACATTTTAAATGTTGTTATCATGATGCGGATGACATATACAAGTTTATGCAATTTTATGAAAACGATAACATGAGCATGATACGAGGCATTTGTCGCCATGGCGGAAGGAAAAAGGTGCCACGGCGGTGAAACGGAAATGGTGCCACAGCAACATTCCGGTGATCCGACAACTCGTCGAGAAGTCGGTGCAAAAGAAAGTGGGCGTGAGTGAGCCATGCAAGATGGCTGGGTGCTCCCGAATTCCGGGTTCCCACGGGACGGCGGCATGGCAAAAGAGGGGCATCACAAGGACAATTCGATCACGGTGCAGAACTCGAGCATCTCATACAACACACAAGCATTCGTTCACGGGCGGTCGTCTCGGGGTTATACCTTCAAAGCGTGCGTTTCGGAGCGGTTTGAGTCGTCGAGGGAAGTAGTGGTACTCGTTTCATAGATGAACTTGACGGATTCGAATCCCTTCAGGGTTGTCATGGTACTTGCGGTCTCGGCGACGGTAGTCGTTCACGTTTCGTAGTCGTGCATGTCGATGGTAGTGGAAGTAGTGGTACACGGCGACGGTAGTTGTACACATTTTCGTAGATGTTCAGGTCGACGGTAGTGGTACTCGCAATCTTGGCGAATCCAACATCTTCGGGGCGACGGTAGTTGTACATGTTCATCTCAGAGAGGTACTTGACGCGTCATCGTGTAGTCGTACTCGAGGTCCTCACGCACTTGATGACTTTGGAAGAGGAACTTGGCACCCAGGATGTTGCGGCCATGGACTTGACGTCAACAGTGATAGGCAGCAGAGAGCATGCACAACAGGGCACGACAGAGGTCGTGCACGGCAGCAACGGGTCGGCCAAAAGAGGCAGAGGCCATGGTGCCATGGATGAGCGGCAGCGGCGGATCCGGGTCGCGTGGGGGCGGATCCGGCCGGAGTCGGGATCGAAGGGGACGGATCGAGGGGCTCCTCCCCTGACGATGGAGCCGACAAGGCGATGGCGCCGGGTAGACGAGGAGGAGGCAGAGGGGAACGAGACGAGGCCGCGGCACTCCTCTCTCCCTTTCTCTGCGACGACGCATCGAGGGAGGAGGGGATCGAGCAGGGCTTGGCGCAGGGGACGTGGCTCCGACGGAGCTGCTCGCCGGCGGCGGCCGGAAACAGAGGCGAGGCCTCGGAGCCGGCGCGCGAGGACGGACAACGCGAGGCAGCGGCCTCCTTGTGCTCGCCGACAGCAACGAGGCACGGCAGCCAGTGCGGAAGTGGAGAGGCGGGGCCGAGGCAGAGGCACGGGGCTGAACGGCCTCGCGTGCAGCGGAGGGAGGAGGCGACGAGGGGAAGGTGCGGAGGAGGAGAGGGGCCGGCAAGGCAGAAGAGCCAGGGACGGCACGGGGGACGGCTCGCTGGCCAGCGAGGTCGACGGCGGCTGGCGGAGCAGGCTGACTGCGGCGGATCGGGCGGGGCACGAGCATGCGGGTGTGTGTGGGTGTGTGGTGCACAGGGAGAGATGGGGAGCGATCGGGTGAGGGGAAAGGGCTGCGAGGGGATCAGGCTAGGGTTAGGAAGGGTGGCTGGGCTTTAGGAGGTTAGATGGGCTGGTTGGTCAGGCACAAGAGGCCGACGGGTGCAGGCTGCTGGGCTCTCTTCTCCCTCTCTCTTTTTCAGATCTCTTCCAAAAAAAACAGAAAAGCAAAGAAAGAAACGGAGAGAAAAAATGAGTGGACAAGAATTTGGACATGGGGATAATTTTCCCGGACTCGCATAAATGCGCTTGTTCCAAGAAAAATAGAAAGGCCATGATTGAAAGATCTAAATTCAAACTCATTTGAATTTAATTCAAATGGGTTTGAACTAGGACTTGATAAAAGGAAGGTCCAAAAATGTTCGGATTTTTGGTGGAGCTCCGGAGAATGATGAAAGAAATTATGGACAAGGTTGGGAACCAACAATTGAGATAACAACGACGTGGGATATTTTGCAAGTGGGTTATGGTTAATTCCAAATAAATGGAATAATTTTTTTATAGCTCCCTAATAATATCGAGAGGCTTTAATATGTTATAAAGAGAAATCACAAGTGAATTCCCTCGATTTAAATGGATCGAAGAACCATACGATTTATTTAGAAGAGTTATTAAAAATTAAATGACATGATGGCATGATGACATGATGCAATGCATATGATGCTAAGAAGAATGCAACAAACAAATACATCGCACGACGAAACTCGGAATAGCTGGAAGTCTTCTGGAGCATCGGGCTCGGGGCATTACAGTCTCCTGAGTGCCGTCCCTAGGCCTCATGGGGGCTCCCACCCACGTCCAAGTGGAAGCACCATGCTCCGTGCTAGCCGTTGACACTGTCCCCTAATGACAATGCCCACGCCTAGTGGAAGCACCTAGCTCCGCGCTGGTGAGAAGACTAGCATAGGTGCCGGACGCGGCTATTCCCCTTGCCCTTTTTCTGTAACCCAATTTGCTGCCTTTGAATGAATTTGGAGTTTTGTGTGCTTGTTAAAAGAAAAGGGAAGGGAGTTTTTTTGACTTGTTCTTGCTTTTCAATTTTCGCTTGAAGAGCATGGCGCCTGCTTGCTACCCCTCCCCGCGAGCACCCTGCGAGCAGGGGCTGGGTGTGGTGTGCGCCCCTAGGCAGGCACGGGTAGTGCCAAGGTCCCCCTGGGGCCAAGGACACCACTTCCGCATGCCTGCCTACGCACCCACCTCGCCAAAAGCTTTGGCATTTGGCTCCTCGCGCGGTGCCCGCAAGCGGGCCAACAATCACGCCAGGAAGCCCCTCCCTTGGGAGCCCCCAGAGGGCTCGCCTAAGGGGGAAGGTTCCTCCGCGATGCAAGAACCAGCCCAAGGTCGTGAACATGAAAGGCAAATCATGCCAGCTACTCTAGTCAAGAGCCCTCTAGCTCGCGACGACGCATTCTGAAATTAACTCAGGAAACATGTCATCACTCCATGCATTGCAAGGAGACCATACTCCCCTTAAAGGAAAAATGCTTTCTCTCCCCGCAGGGCTATGTCCAAAAATCTTTACAGGAAGAGAAGAGAAGTGCAGGCCTAGCGGGACGCGCTGTTGCCCATATCGCCATCGTCGCCATCATCATTGGCTCCGCCCTCCTTGTCCACGAGTGCAGCCACGTCGCCATCAAGAGCAAACTCCTTAATCAGGTCGTCTACATGATCGTCCACCCAGCTCGCTAGGTTGCCCTGTACGACTCCGGGCAGGTGAACTATCATGGTGTTGAAGTCAAAATCCGGATCTAGGTTGAGAAGGTAGCTGAAGACACGCGAGAACGCACGCCCAAGGAGATCCCGACTCTTCTCCTCAACGAGATGGCGAGCCCTCGCGGACCTACTTTCAAGGCAGGTCACGACTTGGGTAAACAAGTGCAGGTAGCAGGCATCGTCGGCCCCGTGCGGGCAGGCGACGCTCCCTTGGCAGATGGTATCCAAGGCATGGTTGGCCCTCGCCCTGAGGTCATTAAGAATCTAGGAGCGCTCTCAATGCAGCGTTCAGCGGTGGCTCACATCGTCCGACGCCCTCTCCATAAGGTACGAGATGCCCATGACCTGCTGCCGAAGAGAGGACAACTTGGCCTTGGCGGGGACTCGGGCTTCTTCCGCGGCCTTCCCGTGCCGCTCCGCCGCGGCAAGCTGGGCTTGGAGAGCATCGGCTTTGCCTTGCAACTCGACCTGCCGTTGCTTGAAGAGGGTCTCCTGAAGCCCCAGCTTCCGGCGTTATTCCGCGACAAGGGATTGGTGGACCTCTGCCACCTTCTGGTCGACCTCCAGCTGAATCTCGCCTCCCGAGAAGCAACGGCCTCATCAGCCGAAGTTACTTGGCGTTCCATCACCTCAAACCGATCGCGCTCCAAGCTTTGCACCAACGCCTCGGGTGCCAAGGCATCCTCGCGATCCCAAGCCTCAGTCGCGACGATAGGGGCCCCGCCTGGCCGCACAGCAAGGGCGGCCCTACGCGCCTGGACCTGTCTTTCAAGATCAACATTCAAGACTCGGAGCTCCTTCTCGCGCTCCTCGGCCGCCTCGCGACGCTGCTCCGCAGCCCGAGCCTCCTCCTGGACACGGATGCAGGCCTCCCGAGAAGCTGCAAGAGACCCCTCGACATCCGTGCGGGTGCGCTCATGCTGCAAGTGCATGAGATTAATGTCGACCTTCAGTTGTTGCCACTCGCGTGCCAGGCGGAGGTTTTCCGCCTCAAGGTGAGAGTCGACATCAGCAAGCTCCGCCCTAAGAAGGCCTAGTGCACCTGCCGCTACCTAGAAAAGGTTGTGGTGGATAGTGCTCTGTCCACGCGCGAGCTCCTGTGGTCGGCCAAGCCTCTCTTTTGTGCCCCAACACGCTGAAGGGGCACAGGAAGAACCGCTCGCCCCCGGCAAGGGCTCAATGGCAGGAGCCTATCTGGTCATCCCTCGGACTTTGGGCTCAATGCAGCGGGGCGTAGCTCCGCCGCTCGAGGACGAAGCTGCCACATGCAATGCCCAATCACTCGCAAGGATCATCGGAAGGGCCCTCAGTGCAGCCCCCGTGCCGCGGGAGAAGCTCTAGAGACAAGGCGCCGGGAGACCAGGCTCGCGATCCTTCTCCGGTGACCTCGACTCTTGGACTGGCGCCGCTTCCTAGGTGGCCGCTTGCTTCATGGAGCTTGGGGTCGTGGCCGGCTCTGGAGCCCCCGAAGGATGCGTCACGAGCGGGCTTGTCGCCACGCCAGGAGGGAGCCTGAAGGGCAAATGTCAGGAAGGAGCACGTCACATAGGAACCCAAAGGGGAGAAAGGTACTTACTCATCAACGGCTATCCATATCCTCTATTTTTGGTCCCGCGGGGCAACGCCATGGCAGCTCCCGAACCTCCTCTAGCGGGAGACCCTGATGGCCGGAGAAGACACGCTGGAAAGGGGCACGCTGCCCCCGGAGGCGGGGGAGACGATCGTGGCCGTGGACGGGGCTCCCCTTGGACCACCCTCGGGACCGTGGGGAGCCACCTCAGGAGCATCTGGCGGCATCTGACTTCCAAGGGCCGTCTCAGGAGCATCAGGAGGCGCTCGGCCTCCCGGGGACGCCTCAGGAGCGGTCGACGTCGCGTGCATTCGTGCTACCATTTAAAGGGCAAGCATGGGGGCCACCACTACAAGGTTATTGCAAGGTCCCTCATGGCCCACAGGAAGCAACCCCCACTCATCAAAGTATGGCATCTGCCTGACGAAGGCCTCTTTGTTCGAGAAGTGGTACAAGAGGAGGCCCCCTCAGCAGGGAGCGCGGCAGGAGCTAGATCGCCTGTCAAGAGCTCGAGCATGGTGCCCAACGTCTTGGAGGGAAGCGAAGTCACCTAAAGCCTCATGGGATCGTTGGGGCCTGTGAAGGTCCACATTAGGCGCGAGTGGCGTTGGAGCAGGGTGATGCGCTGCCGGATGAACTCCCTAGCCACCATCAGCACCGTCACCCCCGCCTTTCTTCAGCTTGGCCAGCCTGGCCCAGACGCGCCCAAGCCATCAGTCAGTTAGGTATGTGTGCCCCCAGCCAGAGCTCGGGACCGACGGCGCACATGGAAGGAGAAGCAGGGGGCTGAGCGCGATGGCGTACACATACACCCACCGGTTCCGGAATCCGTTTGCGTCCGTGCAGAGCATGAAGTCGATGCCGGAGCCAGCCGGAGCCGCCACCGCCTGGAACGACACGCACCCAAAGCGTTGTCGGCCATCAACCAGATGGAGCGAGAAGAAGTGCCGGAGCAAGGCCACAGATGGGGCGATACCCACAAGGGCCTCGCACAGGAAGGCGAAGGTGGAAAGGAGGATGATGGAGGCAGGATCTAGCTGCAATGCCTGGATCTAATAATGCAAAAGCACGGCATTGAAGAAATCAGAGAAAGGAGGGATCAGGCCGGCCGAGAGGGCATGAATATGAAGAGGAATTTTGCTGGCTCCCATCTCCATCAAGGCTCGAGAGGCAAGCCAGGCCTTCGTCGCCTTCCACTCATTGGAATCGGACGCAAGGGACAGGCGGACCTTGTCCAACCGGTCCTGGTTGATCGCTATCGACTGGTCCAGCGCAGGCTCCAACCCCGACGAGGGATCTTCGAGCGTGTGGACTCCCCCCTTCTTCTTCGATCTTGGAGCCATGGCTGCAAAGGTAGATGGGCGGGGTATGGCATCTGGAGAAGGGCGTTCAAGCTCACAAGGGAAAGAGGGAGGAGAGGCCGAGCACAGCGGGCAATGATGGCAAGGCTACATTTGCAACAGGCAGTTGTCAAATCAAACGGTTGCCAAGGCAGTGTGGGGAAGCAGAGATGCCCACGTCTTATCAATCGCCACGCATCAACTCGGTCCGCAAGCGATGGGGGCCCATGGCGCTACGCACTTGCCCTTTGGCTTCGCCTCGAAGCCAAGTGTGAGCGCGCCATGGGCCCGGGGGCTACTGTCGGCGTTCTCGGAACCAGGGTACCTAGACTTGCCTGCCTGCAACCCACGGCATGGCTCCATCAATGGCCTAGTATGGTCCATCTTCAGCGACGGCAGGACAAGACCCTCGCGAGGGGCCAAGCCTCACAAGGCGTACGACGTCAAGACCTCCTAAAGGAGCGGGGCCCCCAGGCGGCTTCATGAGGAGCGAGATTTCCATGCAAGCACTCACCTCATGAGGCTGGGCTGATGGCAGCCATGATGACCAAAGCCAGGCGCGTGCTAGCGAGCATAGAGCGGCAGGTTTCCTCTTTGGTACTAAGGAGGAAAGCGCAGGTGCGGAGTCCCAAGGAATCAACCAAGGGTTGTTGAATGCGTGCAACAAGACCAGGACCAACAAAACGGTAGGATGGATGTCATCATCGAGCCCACCACGACATCATGATCTGAAGCTTTGCAGGCGAAGACTACCTTTCGTCAGGATAAGATGTACTACTTGTCCCCTTTCAAAATTGGTCACTCTGGGATCCCTTCCTGCCTAAGTTTTGGTGGAAGAGGACTGATGCCACTATAAATATAGCCTAGCCACCACCATAGAAGGGATCGGACCCCCGGAGGCTATTCTTCTCCTGGTACTAGTTCATCCTCAGCCCCCGCGAGGCTAATCCACCACAAAGCAAGAGTAGGGTTTTACACCGTAGGGTGACTCGAACCCGGGTAAACTTTCATGTCCATTTCCTTCCTGTTCACTGAGCTAGGCCATGAGAGCAACGAGTAGATCGACTAGAGAGGTTGAGTTCTTCGCACACGTCGCAGAGTTCAAACCTTTCTTGGGTCTGCGGAGCCTGGAATCCAACACTTACATTATATAGTAGGCTTATCTACATGAAATAGATGAGTCACACTCAATGAACAATCATCGGTTTATGAAATGACCGCTTCTAACCACCCTGACCCATGAAAAGCTCCTCTGTCATGCGCTGCCTGTGTTGGGTCACTGACATGCAGGCCAGGTACCCAACGATCCCACATATCAATGGAAGAATGGCGCGGTGTCGTATGTTAGAGTCGAGGGCGCCGCTCAATGCATGCCCGACTGAACACGCCTACTTGCCGCATTAAAACGCCTTCATGAAACCCGTGTGGTAGCCGAGAAACTCACTTTGGACACACAACCATTCATGACCGGGCCGGCATTAAACGCAACACCGGCCGAGCTCCTCCCATCCGCCGTCTATTTAATCTCCTTTTTAAACGAGGCCAGACGCCGACCAAGAATTGCACACCTCCGCCGCTCCCCTATCTCCTCCTTCACCATTTTGTCCACTCTTACAATGGCTTACGAAGAGTAGTATCCGGCATCCAAGCCGGCTAGGTGGCCCGCCAAGCCTGCCGGATACGAGCTATGTAGCTCGCTGATCCACCTCCCTCCCCTCACCCGACATAGCCAGTTGCCGCCCCAAGCCGGCGTGTGGTCTAGCAACTCGCCGCTCCAGGATAGCTCAATGAGGAGCGGCGAGCTTCTCCACGCCGGCACAACGGGGAGCACGGGCATCATAGTTGCTGTCCACGCCGCCACCTCATACCGCACCTCCCGTGTCTGCGACCGCGTCTCCCGTTTCTATGGCCGAGACTCCCATGCCTGCGGCTGCGCCATGCAAGTAGAGACTGAAGCCAGGTGCGTGGAGAGCGATGAGTTGGTGTCCAGCGGCTCCGCATCCGCCACCATCATCGAGGAGAAGTAGAACACGGGAGGAGGCCGCTGCTTGGGTCCCATGAAGGCCACCACGGAGGCGACGCCAGCATACACAGCAGGTGTCTTGCCGGATCCTTTTGTTGCGAGGACCTTCGTCGACCCTACATGGGCTCCACAGAAGTGGAGAAGCCCCCTTCAGA
Organism: Triticum aestivum; assembly: GCF_018294505.1. NCBI lineage: Eukaryota > Viridiplantae > Streptophyta > Magnoliopsida > Poales > Poaceae > Triticum > Triticum aestivum. Next base: position 99,582,822 of record NC_057813.1, on the reverse strand, counting down.
CTCCATCTTGGCATCAGCCAACGATGTCAGTTGAGCGATGGGGAAGCGAGCCGTCCTTTGTGCTGAAGCATATTCCTCCGGGGCTCCCAACAGTTCGGTGATCGTGGTGCCGGACATGAGGAAGAGAAATGGTCGGCGGGCGACCATTTAGGTTAGGTATTATTATACCTGTGTTGTTTAGGACTAGCACCACTTAGTTGATGAATGTAATGAAATCTGTCATGTTTGTATGAAAACCCGGTATTTTATATGAATTCCGTCATTTTATATGAAATATTGCCTTGTTTTCATGAATTTTGTCCGGTTGGTTGAGTTGATGTCAGAATGTGTGCGACTATGGTTGGATGGCGTAATTTGCGGGTCGTCGGTCGGTCTGCGGCCGGCTCGGGCGGCGTGGTGGGACAAAAAAAGCACAGCTCATGTGAGCTCGTCTCCAACGCGCGTGCTGGAGGATGCAGTAGCACCCGAGCTCTTCCTCGTTCATTGGTGGCAAAGGCACGGGTGGACAAAAGGGTCGCCAATATTTTGGCTACCCGGGGCAAGATCCAAACAACCCCTCCCAGCCCCACCCCTCCCAGCACATTCAAATCCCTCGTTTGCCGTGAAATTTTGCCATGTGTAGTTTTCATGGATAATTTGCTGTGCGAAAACAAATTTAAATATGAACGAATAATCAGTGTTCGCGGTTTTCTGCCGGGACACAGTTGGATGACCTCATAGTAGTAGTGTAGAGTACTACTAGTACTACCCCTACTAGATAGTGAGTGTTTACTACTGTATCTATGTACTAATTGCAACACATGCATGTGTTAGCAGTATAATGACCACATACAGATTTGATGGTAAGATTTGTGTAAGTTGGATGTCATATTATTGCTCTAACATGTGGTCAAAGTTAGCCTAAAAAAACGCATTTTATACCCTATATAGATTGAGGGAGTACATGCATTGTTGAGGTTTCTCTTAATCCTTGCGTGCAATGTTTTTATTGAAGCTTGAAATATGAACATGTGAATGGGAGGGACTACTACAACTCTTCCAAAAGAACTGTAGTACTAATGGTATCATACTCCCTCTGTTCACCATCTCACATGCTTAGTACTTTTGCGAACTATGGAAGTAACAAACTTATTCCACCACTCAACATCTATTATGGATGCATTGTGGATTTTAAATTGAGTCATATAGACCGGAAAGTAGGCACTTAGGGCATCCACAATGTTATGTTTTTTGTTTCCTCTAAGCCCTCTCTTCTCTTATAGGCAGGCCTCATACATTGCATGAACTGCCTCTACAAAAAAAATTGCTAGCATCGCGTCTAACCTTAGAGGCTGCCTCTAACAATGTAACAATCCATCTGGTCCCAATTGTCAGCCTTAGGAAGCATAAGAAAGTAGGAGTACAAGAGAAATAGTACTAATTGGACAAATGTGTTGCTAATCAATACTTTTTAAATTTCTGCTAGGGACCACCTTAGAGGCTGGTTAGAGCCTCTATACATTGTGGTTTTTTCATCTGATAAGAGGCAAACCATGTGGGGCCTACCTTAGAGGCAAGTCTCCATACACTAGAGATGCTCTGTAGGTATTACTTTTGATGTGTCCCCTCAACTCGCAGAATGAGGAGAAGCTTGCTTAGTACACCGTCTCCCCCGCCTAGGGGCGCGGTAGCTCGTAGAGTCACAGGACAAGGAGAAGCTTGCTTACTATGCCTACGCCCGCTCCCTCGCCCATGCGCGCGGTGGCTCTCAGGACGAAGAGAAAATTTTACTACTCCCTCCGTTACTCCTTGTCCCTACCTTGGTTAGAGAGATTATCGCATTGTTTGAAATATATGTCTTTTAGTAGTAGGAGTAGTACTGTGGTACATAGGATTAGTACTACAGCAATTTCCTTGGAGTACATGGTGCAAGAAGCTACCCTTGGCTATGTTACTACTCCCTCCTTTCCGGTTTATGGCTCAATTTCAAAATCTCTCCAACCAAGGTAGACAGTGAGTGGTGAAATTAATTTCATAGTTTGCACAAGTAATTAGTATGCTCGTTTTGCTCAAGAAATTATGTTTACCAATGCATTAATTACAATGAATGCATGCATGCCCACTAAATTTCCATGAACTTCCACATGCATTGGTGAGTTTTCTCTTGATACTGCTTGCATCAGGTGATTTAATGCACCTTGAAATCGAAACATGTGATGGTACTACTAGTACTCCCTCCTTTCCTGTTTATAGGGCTTATTTCAACTTTTTTGTTTTTCTAATTTAAAGGGCTCATCACCATCTCATTTTTAGTTTTTGAGGCGCATTAAATCTTTGCATGCAAGAATTAAAAAGGAACACACCAATGCATGTAATGTTCCTACTAATCTAGTGGCCAAGCATGTATGCACTGCAATTAATCCAAATTAATGCAGGAGTTTTATTTGAGTAGTTTTGTAAAGCACGAGATACATTCTTCCACTCACAAAATGCTTTGGTTGATGAGATTTTAGATTTGAGCCCTATAAACCAGAAAGGAGAGAGTGGAATTGAGCCTTATAAAACGGAAAACTGATTTTTTTGATGCGAAAAAATGATTTTTTTGATGAGCCCTATAAACCGGAAAGGAGGGAGTAGTAAGTAGTACTACCTCCATAGTGTGTACGTACTCTGTAAAATCAGATTTTCCCAAAACTAAGTCGCTCAACCTTTATTTGCTTGTTTCCCTTCCTACCTTGTTGCCTTGAAAAGACTATGCCAAACTCCCATGCCTGCCACGCGGGAAAAGACCCGCCCTCACCTCTTTTAGTCCGGGTTTGTATCGATGGATCGCGCGAAGCAACAAAAACCAAGCCGTGTCTTGTACTCCTCCATCGTACGAAAAGAGTGAAGACGCTCGCTTTCATGAATTATGTACTTCCTCTCGCAGACATGTGGGACATATAGCAAATGGGTCAATGTGTCATGCACCAAATAATACTGCAGAACAGCAGGGGGCGCACCCCAGTCATAGCGCCCCGGTAGTAGTAATGAGCAATGAGACGTCAAATCACAATGTTGCACCTTCCCAGATGGACGAAGCAACCATTATTTCACACTTCACTGAATCCGCTTCGCCATCATCTCCTTCCTTCCAGAAAACCACGTATTGCTTCTGCCATTGTTCTGCCTCAAGAGGGACGCGCATCGCCTTGGTACATCATGACACGTGGGACCGCATGACAGGCCATGCTCCCCCGCCCACCGCTCGGTAAAATCACCTCATTTTTACTTTCTCCATCTCGGTTTACACGGCATGTGACGGATTCTGGGCTCCGCAGACCCAAGAAGGTTTGACCTCAGGGGCATGTGCGGAGAACTCAACCTCTCTAGCCGGTCGACTCTGCTCTCATGACCTAGATCGATGAATAGGAAGGAATGGACATAGCAGTTTACCCAGGTTCAGGCCGCCTTGCAGTGTAAAACCCTACTCCTGCTTTGTCGTGGATTAGCCACGCGGGGGGCTGAGGATGAACTGGTACAAGGGGAAGAACAGCCTCAGGAGGCTTGTTCTTGTGGTGAGCTCTTGGGGTTCGGTCTCAAGGTGTTCGATCTCTCAAGGACTCGATCCCTTCTACGGTGGTGGCTAGGCTATATTTATAGTGGCCTCGGTCCTCTTCCCTCAAAACTTAGGCGGGAAGGGATCCCATAGTGGCCAATTTTGAAAGGGGACAAGTAGTACATCTGATCCTGATGAAAGGTGGTCTTTGCCTACAAAGCTTCTGACTGTGACATCATGGTGGGCTCGAAGATGACGTCCATCCTGCCGTTCTGGCGGTCCTGGTCTTGTTGCATGCAAACAACAACCTTTGGTTGATTCCTTGGGACTTTGCCCCTGCGCTTGCCTCCTTAGCACCAAAGAGGAAACCTGCCACTCTGCGCCTGCTGGTGCGCGTCTGGCCTTGGTCTTCATGGATGATGTCACCTCAGCTTCATGAGGCGAGTGCTTGCATAGAAATCTCCACTCCTCGGGAGGCCGCTCCTTTAGGAGGTCTTAAAGTTGTCCGCCTCGCGAGGCTTGGCCCCTCGTGAGAGTCTTATCTTGTCGTGGTTGAAGATGGGCCATACCAGGCCATCAATGAAGCCATGTCGTGGGCCACAGACAAGCAAGTCTGGGTACCCTGGTTCCCAGAATGCCGACAAAAGCCCCTAGGCCCAAGGCGCGCTCACACTTGGCTTCGAGGCGAAGCCAAAGGGAAAGTGCAGAGCGTGGCGGGCCCCAATCGCCTGCGGACTGAGTTGACGCGTGGCGCTTGATGGGACATGGGCATCTCCGCTTCCCCATGCTGCCTCGGCAACCGTACGACTTGACAACTGCTTGCTACATGCAGAGAAAACCATCATTACCTGAGATCATGGGAGGCCGACGATTGGCTATAAATGCGGGAGCGGGCGGAGCCCCCTGCCCATCTTCGTCTTACCACTTCTTGCTTCTCCTTCTTCTTGCTCCATTGCCTCACCAGAGCATCCATGGCGCTAATCAGGAGGTTCACCGTGTCGGAGAAGGGGAAGACCCCTCAAGTGGAACCCGAGTTGCTCCCACCGAAGAAGAGGCCGGATCACTCCCGGGGCGGCACCGAGGAAGCCGTGATGATGCGACCTTGGGACGAACGGGCTCTTCCGGGCTTCCCGATCCCCCTCTATGCCCACGCACTATCCTGCGCACATGAGCGACGACCGACGTCGCGAGGAGCATGGCCATGGAGGAGGGTAAGCTTCAGCCATGGGGCTGCCTCACTCACGAACCCACGCCGAAGGCACGACCCGCAAGTTTATGGTGTGGGCGGCAATGCTGCTACGCACATGGATTTGCCTCCCGAGGTCCTTCATGAGGGAGATACCCCCGAGGGGGCCGTTGAGTTGTGGTTGTAGCACGATGGGTGCTGCGGCCAGGCCGCGGAGGCAGAGGTCGAGGTTGTCGATGTCGGTGATGCCTTCATGACCCGGGGGTGGGGCGAGATCACCCGCGCGTGTCGCCTAGAGGGGGGCCACGCCATCCACTTTGAGTATGACAGGGCGTCAACGCTCTTCTTCAAGGTCTTTGATGAGGAAGGTCGGCACCTGGGGTACTGCCCCGAGGGAGGTGATTGCGGTGACAAGGCCACCGAGGGAAAACTTTCCCTTGGCCTTGTCAGCGACTCCTCTGACAGCAACAACACCTCTTTTGATAGCAGTAGCGCCTCCTCCGAGCATGACTCGAGCAATGATGTTAGCTACGAGCCGCCAAGCCACCGTGCCTGCACCACAGGGACGGCGTCAGCCCAGCGTTGCTGGTGGAGCCGTTGAGGCTGCGGTTTCCTTGGGACTTCCTCTTTTGTTTCGGCCCTGCAATATGTCATGACGGACCCCTCGGGGTATGTCAAAATTGTGATGCTTTTTCTTAGTCGCTATTATTCTCCAATGAGTGTTACGCTTGTGTCTCCCGCTATGGCACGATCCCCCCTTTCATTCTCGTGGTAGCTTAGTGCTCTACATAGGCAGGACCCAGTCCCCAGGCATGCTTCAACCATCGCTGGTATGCCAGGTCATGATGTCGTGGCCAAAGACAGGATGCGAGAGGCCCCAGGTCCGGTGAGAGCCCCTGAGGTGCGATGCTCAGGAGGTCCCCCTTGACGTGCAAGCGGCTCTCGAAAGACTAGAAGGGAAGCATCCTTGCCCTAGCGAGGTCATGAGGATCATGACACTGATCGTGATGCCCGGTTGCGCCGCCACAACTGCGGCATTCTCCAAGCGAGACTCACACCAACCCCCTTCTTCCTTGCTCATCTGGGTGCTCTACGTCCTCGGGTCCCGGCTCTTGAGCAAGGCTCAGTCGTTGTTGGTATGCCAGGTCGGGATGCCGTGGACTAGGCCAGGGGGTGAGAGCTCGATTGAGACACAGAAGAAAGGGACGGATGGCCTCACGTAGGTGCCTTGGAGTGATCGCAACTCGTTGTACCGGGTCCGGAGGTTCCTGCAGGTTAGCCAGAGGAAGAAAGCATAGTATACAGCGGCGCTCGCCGACCTGCCGGTGATCTTTCCACGAGAAGGTGAAGGCGCTGAGGACCCAGTGAGGTGACGTCCGCAGAGCAGGCCGTGAGCCAGAGCTCAGTCTCTCAGGTTTTCCAGCGCTACAGGGACAGACCCGAGCACAGGCACCGTGCCAATATCCCCCGTTGCGAGATGAACTCATGGCGGGTTAGCAACACGCAGAGGCCGCGCGAGGATACTCTGAGAATAACAGGGTAATGGAGATGATGGAGGCAATCATGATAAGGCAAGGCCAGTTCTGATAGATGCGCAAAATGATACATGCTGCAGCGTGGACCCATACAACTTGAGGACAATGCAGCCCGAGGGGCGCCCTCAATTGAACAAACTAAAATGTCACCTGGCACCATTGGGGTAGGAGTGTTGAAGTAGCTGGAGATGCGCGCCCGGAAGTTGCTCCTCATGAGCCAGCGGGATTTTGAGCCTCGGGGGGCTTCAGAGGCTTTGACTCCTCCTCCGTTAGGACTGCTTGGCGTCTGGCTTCATGAGATGCCAGATGCCCTGCATGCAGCACTGGAGCGAGACAGCCGTGCATGGCAGACCGAACAGCATGCGAACATAGTTGTGAGGGTGGCCTCCCCACCGGCCAACACGGGACGGCCAGAAGAGCTCCTGACAAGCAACTCTGTTGAGGCCCGGGACATTGACGTAGACACGCAACTCACCACTCATGTCTTGAGTGGTAGCTGCATTGAGCAACGTGGACCGGTGCTCACCTTGCATGGCCCGCGCCTCCTGAAGACCCTAGACTGTCCTGATGATGAACTCCTACGCGCTTGGTGCTTCACGCCATGTGCTTCGCTCCAGGAAGCGCGTGTTTAAGCATGCCTCCACATGGTGCCCGAACGCCTCCCTCGTGACGCTGGCCAGGTCAAAGGCCCTCCAGAGAAGAGCCCCCAAGCCCAACCTGAGGGGGGCGTCGGGGGCGCCTTCCTATGCGAGAGGGAAAGGTGCCCGAACAGAGGGCGAGGGGTCTGAAGCGCGATCATCAGGCACGCCAGCCTCCTTAGTGCCCCTGAGGAGGAGCTGCTTCTTCTTCTTGGGGGCGACCTCAGGGGGAAAGGTGGCACCCTCGCCATCCGAGCTCTCGACCGCCGCAGCCTAGCAGGCGCGCTTGAGGGAGCACACCGCGTCCTTCTCATTGTAGGTGACCGTGATGATGCCACAACTTCCTGGCATCTTGAGGACATTGTAGCCGTGGTGCGTTGCTACCATGAACTTTGCGAGGGCTGGGTACCCGAGGATGGCACTATACGGCAGGCGAATGTGAGTGATGTCAAAGTCGATGAGCTCGATGCGGTAGTTGTCGCGCTTGCCGAAGGTCACGGGGAGACGGATCTGCCTAATGGGGTGAGTAGAGCCGTCGGTCACTCTTGAGAATGGCTTGGTGGGCTGAAGCTGGTCGTATGGCACCAGGAGCCTGTCAAATTTCTCGACGGAGAGGACACTGAGCCCAGCGCATCCATCAATGAGTGTCTTGGTGACGAGAACGTTGCTGATGGTTGGTGAGAAGAGCATAGGGAGCGCGCCTGAAGTGGTCACACACTTGAGCTGGTCCGAAGAGTCGAAGGTGATGGAGTACTTGGACCACCTGAGTGGACGCGACGCCTCGAGCTTGGGGAGGGCGGTGCTGTAACGCCCTCGATGCGGCTATATCTCCCACGTGTCGAAGCACGACTTAGAGGCATAACCGCATTGAAAGCAATGTCGCAAGTGAGGTAATCTTCACACAACCCATGTAATACATAAGGGAAAGAGATACATAGTTGGCTTACAATCGCCACTTCACACAATTACATGAATAAAGCATTACATCATCCAGATACAATCAAGGTCCGACTACGGAACCAAAATAAAAGAAGAACCCCAAATGCGACAAAGGTCCCTGATCGACCCCAACTGGGCTCCACTACTGATCAACTAGAACGAAACAACACAAAGGGCAAGATCTTCATCGAGCTCCTCCTTGAGCTTGGTTGCGTCACCTGTTTGGTAACATAGGCACCTGCAAACTGGTTTTGGAAGTATCTGTGAGCCACGGGGACTCAGCAATCTCGCACCCGCGAGATCAAGACTATTTAAGCTTATAGGAAGGATGGAGTAATGAGGTGGAGCTGCAGCAAGCGACTAGCATATATGGTGGCTAACATACGCAAATGAGAGCGAGAAGAGAAGGCAAAGCACGGTCGATAAAGGTATGATCAAGAAGTGATCCTATAGCAACCTACGTCAAGCATAACTCCAACAACCGTGTTCACTTCCCGGACTCCGCCGGAAAGAGACCATCACGGTTACACACGCGGTTGATGTATTTTAATTAAGGTCAACTTCGGGTTTTCTACAACCGGACGTTAACAAATTCCCATCTGCCCATAACCGCGGGCACGGCTTTCGAAAGATAATACCATGCAGGGGTGTCCCAACTTAGCCCATGACAAGCTCTCGCGGTCAACGAAGGAATAGACCTCCACCCGAGACATTCCGATCAGACTCGGTATCCCGGTACAACAAGACATTTCGACAGGGTAAAACTAAACCAGCAACACCGAATGTGCCGACAAATCCCGATAGGAGCTGCACATATCTCTTTCTCAGGGCACACTCAGATGAGCGCTCCGTACAACTAAAACCAAACCTCGAGTTTCCCCGAGGGGGCGCTGCACGGGACTCTAGTTCGGACCAACACTTAGACAAGCACTGGCCCGGGGGGGGGGGGTAAAATAATGATGACCCTCAGGAGCGCGACTCCCAAGGGAAAAGAAAAAGGCTAGGTGGCAAATGGTAAAACCAATGTTGGGCATTGCTGGAAGAGCTTTACTTAAGGCGAACTGTCAAGGGGTTCCCATAATAGCCCAACCGCGTAAGGGACGCAAAGTCCGGGAACATAACACCGATATGACGGAAACTAGGGCGGCAAGAGTGGAACAAAACACCAGGCATAAGGCCGAGCCTTCCACCCTTTACCAAGTATATAGATGCATTAATTAAATAAGATATATTGTGATATCCCAACAAGTAAACATGTTCCAACAAGGAACAACATCTCCATGTACCAACAAGAAACAAGCTTCAATCTTCACCTGCAACTAACAATGCTATAAGAGGGGCTGAGCAAAGCGGTAACATAGCCAATCAACGGTTTGCTAGGACATGGTGGGTTAGAGGTTTGACATGGCAATTTGGGTGGCTGACAAGCAAGTGGTAGGCATCGTAGCATTGGCATGGCAAAAGAGCGAGCAAACTAGCATAGCAAAGATAGTAGTGATTTCGAGGGTATGATCATCTTGCCTGAAATCCCGCAAGGAAGAAGAACGAGTCCATGAAGAAGACAAACGGACGTAGACGAATGGATCCTCACAACCTCGACGTTATCGGAACCAACCCGAAGAAGAAAACACCGGAAAAGAAGCACACAACATAGTAAAGAACCACCACAACAACATGGCACGATGCACAATCGAGTATGATGCATGTCCGGTTTAATGAAACATGGCATGGCAAAGTGCAACAAACAACACTACAAATTAAGTGGAGCTCAATACGCAACGAGTTGCATATTGATGAAACACCACGACACGTTATTTAGTTTGATCTCGTTTATGTACTCAACAATATTAAATGTTGGTTAACATGGCAAGAGGGTGAAGCAAAGTAAAACTACCTATCTAGTCAAGTTTAAATGAGGCCGGAAGCAACGAACAACAATTCCGGAAACTCCCCATATGCATATTTTAGATTAGGTCCTGTTCTGCCCTAAACACAATTTTAGGGTTGTTAAACATGCAAAGTAAGGCCACCATGTTAAACTAGGCAAAATTCTACCCCATTTACATATAAAGTTTATTTAAATCGGAGCTACGGTTATTTAGCTATGAAATAAAGCATTTTAACATGGCATTTGAGCAAAATTAAACAAACAACATTTTAAGCATTTTAGCATGGGATGAAAATGGCATATTATTAATCTAGATGAAAAACTAAGCATTTTTCATGTTTAAATTATTTACATATGATGCACAGATTATGAGTTATTATATGCATGAAGTGCAAGTGGGTTTCTGCAAATCTGTAATTCCTCGGATAATGCTAAATTCGTAGGACTGGAAAAAAAATGATATGGGCTGAAACTGGCTGGGCCACAACAGGAGAGAAAAAAAAGGAGGGGGCGCTGGGGGTGGCCTCACCATGCGCCTTGGCCCGGACGGTGGAGGAGGCCGGGCAGGCCGGTTGCTGGGCCGGGGCGCTGGGCTGAAGGGGAGGGCCCACGAGGCCGGGCCGACGGGGCGTTACAACACTCCACCACTATGAGAGGATCTCGTCCCGAGATCTAGAATGACACCGACGGGAAACAACGGAAGAGAAGAGAGGAGAGGTAAAACTAAGTTGCTCCTTTGACAAACGAGTGAAACCAAAGAACCTTGCGAGGTTGAACTAATTCGAGAAAAGAATAGAACGAAGGAGAACAAAGTCGAAAACACTCCGTTAGAAACTAGGGACAAAGAGCATTGCGAAACCTTGAGGTTGAAGGGAAGATATATATTGAGAACACTCCGGTTACAGAAGGGGATCAAGGAAGACCAAATTCGGGCAGCACTCCGGTTGGAAAGAAAAGAATTGAATAAGGTCTTGATAAGATGAGAAGATACTTGATGAAATCACAACACACTGCCACCGGAACTATTGAATGAATGGAGCAAGGGGTAACAAAGATCTCAGACAGCACTCCTGTTGAGAAGGGAGTCAAAATTTGATAAGATGAGATAGCCCAAAAGAAAACACGACACTCTGGTTGAGAAAGGGATGCAAGACTTGATAAGGCGAAAAGAACTTGAACAAAGGGGCACAATACTCCGGTTAAGCAAGATAGGGAAGGTATAAGAGTGATATAATTTGGACAGCACTCCATCTGTAAATGGAAGGAATTGAACTTGACAAGATGAGAGGATACTTGTCAAGAGGACACAACACTCAGATTAAAAGGATAGGCATGGAAAGATCATGATCTTTGACAAAACGAGATGATGGGTTGAAAAGATGAACATCACAATGCCTCCGGAACAAAAGTAAGAATGGAATGTAGTGAACGAAGGAAAACAATATCTTGAGAGAGCACGGTTACAACAGAAGCTAGAACGGAGTTGTTGGAAAACCCACAACGAAAATAATAAGCTTGATATGGTCTTATGGAATACCTCTCAAATTAAGAGATGAAAAACCTGCCACTCATGGGAAAAGAATTGGATTGATAAGAACAAAAATACGAGAAACTTATTTCACCGGGAGGATAAATGAAAACTTGGATCATATATTATCCCCATTAATAGCATTACTCCTTAGGGGAAAGCTTTAGGTGAAATATAACCCAAGATAATTCCAACAAAAAGATTGATGGATTTAAAATACAACATACTTAATAACAAGTGAATCATGAAACATGAACTCAAATTATGAAGAATGGCATGATACCACCTCCAAAGATACGGAAGAAAGAATTGCACTCCGGATTGCAAGAAGAAGAATACTTGAGCTCCTTAGAAAAGAATCTCCGCGAACTCTTGGAGAAGGGATAAAATTTAAGCCTCGCAATGATTTAGATGGACCTCCGTGGAGATGTAATTGTGAAAGGTTGGAACTCTTGGGAAAGAAAAGATAAAGCGTCTCGAACTAAGAATGTGATATGATGCACCTCCGGAATAAGGAATTAAATCACTTGGATGGAACAAGAGTAAGAATTACATTATGCTTATCCTTCACCAATTTAAATTGATGACAATCAACGGATTTGGCATATTACTTATTCTTGTAGAAAAGATTAAGAGAGATATAACATCAGACTTGGGAAGGTATTGAACGAACCACCGGAAGGGTTGAAACAACGAATAAAATTGATATGATAAAAAAGGAAGAGAAATCTTGAACGAACCACCGGTAAGATTTGGAGAACAAGAGTTGAAGGTTGAGAATGAGTAATATTCAGAAATGATGGCAATCGGATTATCAAGAAAGGAAGCAACTCCTGAAATGCATCAGATGGTTGAAAAGAATTGTCACAATCAAAACAATTATGAGGATAGCAACAAGCTAGAATCACGAATCTCTGAGAGAGCGGATAGATATGGAGGAAAAGTCTTCATCGGTCTTCAATATCTGAGAATGACGATGAGAAACACTACCAAGAATTATTTAGACACTCCGGAAGAATCCAAACGAAGAGGTTGAGCCAACAGTGAAGACAATTTGAAAGATCTTGGAGAAAACATTTGACTGATGATAAATCATTCTTACGTCAAACTTCGAAAAGAATTTTCAGAATACCTTCGGGAAAATAAGAAGAGTCAGGTAAGATCCTGGAAAAAGACCTGTGGGTTAGGGCCCACTCAAAAGAAAACACCGTTGAACGATTTAAAAGAGAGGCTGCACCGGTTGAGTTAAATGGCTTGAATGAGGGAACATCCTCGAAAGAACTTGAACGAAAGTAGAGTGGAAACACGAATCTTCGAGATATCTTGAGCACTCCGGAATAATAGAATAGCGAGAAATGAATAAATATGAGGAGCACCGTCAAGAGAAGGTATTTGAAACGAGAAAAAGGGGATATAATCGACAAATCTTGACTTGAATCCACCGAAGAAGAGAAAAGACAAAGAATGATAACTTGAAGCTCCGTTACGATCTTCATGAGAATCACCGGATAAGAATATTGACGGAAAAGAATAGAGAGATTTCCACCAATAAAATGGATACTTGATTAAAATAAATGAGTCCTTGAAGAAAAAGGGGTGGGAGGGCGGGAAAACAAAAACAACTTGGGACGGATGAAACAAACACCGTTGAGAAGAAATGATAATTGGTCTTGCTGATGTTGAAGTGATCGGATCCACTTGAAGAGAAACACGCCGGTTGAAAAGGATTGACAAGACAATCTCGATTGTCGAGAAGGATTGGTATTCACATCGGAGTATGAGAACACCATTTCGGAAAGGTATGGAATCAACACTTGACATTGAAGCAACTCGAATACCACAACTCAAAACAAAAACAAAGGACTGGCTTGCAAAATAAGCCAGAACAAACATATGATAGAGATTTCGTCCGAAGTTTTCGTGGTGGGGCCTACACGGGCTCGATCGTACAGAACCATCATGTACAAGGCAGTGCACATGACATACGAAGCGTCCCCGAGTCGGCATAGCCAAGGACTCTTTAAGACACAACGAGACCACTGTAAAACCAACCGTGAATAGGCGGACCACTAGACGTCGAACCCCAATTTCATATCATACATCCGTCGGAAAGATATCCTAAGAGCTACTTGAATTCCCACCTATGAAACTCCCAAAATTTTCCGGTTATGCAATCAGGTGTTGGGGATACAGGGGAAGCATAATATCTCACCCAAACTAGCAAATCCTACATCCAGCTGTATCCATCCTTCAACACATAACCAAGAAACCTTCGGAAATCATCTACCTCAACCTTCGAAAAGCATCCGTTATACGAGTCATGGCAATACTCCCGTACTCACCTCAGTACTGGGTTATCGGGGTTATCTCACCAACTAACTGCATAAAAGAGATTTTCGATGTCGGCGTACTAAACTCAGGTATTCCAGAACTGCAACGATAAAATTATGACGACAACACCTCAGAGCTCAACTCCCCGGGACACTTCCACAAAACCCCTGACAGGAGGCACCAAGACAATGTTCTCATCATAAAACCATCGGAACGATTCCAAGATACCCGCGTGATCCTAAAAAATTTTTTTTAGTGAAATTTGAGAAGAGAAGAGTCAAAACTCTACGTCAGGATGCCATACCAGAGCAACGAGGAGACTGGGAAGTAAAAAGAATTCCTAAACTCTCCGATATATAATTCCTAAATGACTCAAAACATTTTTCTAGACACAACTCGGCTGCTAAAAACGATCAAGCAATGGGGCTCCTAAGGTCGGGGAAGGCTCTGATTACCAACTTGTAACGCCCTCGATGCGGCTATATCTCCCACGTGTCGAAGCACGACTTAGAGGCATAACCGCATTGAAAGCAATGTCGCAAGTGAGGTAATCTTCACACAACCCATGTAATACATAAGGGAAAGAGATACATAGTTGGCTTACAATCGCCACTTCACACAATTACATGAATAAAGCATTACATCATCCAGATACAATCAAGGTCCGACTACGGAACCAAAATAAAAGAAGAACCCCAAATGCGACAAAGGTCCCTGATCGACCCCAACTGGGCTCCACTACTGATCAACTAGAACGAAACAACACAAAGGGCAAGATCTTCATCGAGCTCCTCCTTGAGCTTGGTTGCGTCACCTGTTCGGTAACATAGGCACCTGCAAACTGGTTTTGGAAGTATCTGTGAGCCACGGGGACTCAGCAATCTCGCACCCGCGAGATCAAGACTATTTAAGCTTATAGGAAGGATGGAGTAATGAGGTGGAGCTGCAGCAAGCGACTAGCATATATGGTGGCTAACATACGCAAATGAGAGCGAGAAGAGAAGGCAAAGCACGGTCGATAAAGGTATGATCAAGAAGTGATCCTATAGCAACCTACGTCAAGCATAACTCCAACAACCGTGTTCACTTCCCGGACTCCGCCGGAAAGAGACCATCACGGTTACACACGCGGTTGATGTATTTTAATTAAGGTCAACTTCGGGTTTTCTACAACCGGACGATAACAAATTCCCATCTGCCCATAACCGCGGGCACGGCTTTCGAAAGATAATACCCTGCAGGGGTGTCCCAACTTAGCCCATGACAAGCTCTCGCGGTCAATGAAGGAATAGACCTCCACCCGAGACATTCCGATCAGACTCGGTATCCCGGTACAACAAGACATTTCGACAGGGTAAAACTGAACCAGCAACACCGCCCGAATGTGCCGACAAATCCCGATAGGAGCTGCACATATCTCTTTCTCAGGGAACACTCAGATGAGCGCTCCGTACAACTAAAACCAAACCTCGAGTTTCCCCGAGGGGGCGCTGCACGGGACTCTAGTTCAGACCAACACTTAGACAAGCACTGGCCCGGGGGGGGGGGGTAAAATAATGATGACCCTCAGGAGCGCGACTCCCAAGGGAAAAGAAAAAGGCTAGGTGGCAAATGGTAAAACCAATGTTGGGCATTGCTGGAAGAGCTTTACTTAAGGCGAACTGTCAAGGGGTTCCCATAATAGCCCAACCGCGTAAGGGACGCAAAGTCCGGGAACATAACACCGATATGACGGAAACTAGGGCGGCAAGAGTGGAACAAAACACCAGGCATAAGGCCGAGCCTTCCACCCTTTACCAAGTATATAGATGCATTAATTAAATAAGAGATATTGTGATATCCCAACAAGTAAACATGTTCCAACAAGGAACAACATCTCCATGTACCAACAAGAAACAAGCTTCAATCTTCACCTGCAACTAACAATGCTATAAGAGGGGCTGAGAAAAGCGGTAACATAGCCAATCAACGGTTTGCTAGGACATGGTGGGTTAGAGGTTTGACATGGCAATTTGGGTGGCTGACAAGCAAGTGGTAGGCATCGTAGCATTGGCATGGCAAAAGAGCGAGCAAACTAGCATAGCAAAGATAGTAGTGATTTCGAGGGTATGATCATCTTGCCTGAAATCCCGCAAGGAAGAAGAACGAGTCCATGAAGAAGACAAACGGACGTAGACGAATGGATCCTCACAACCTCGACGTTATCGGAACCAACCCGAAGAAGCAAACACCGGAAAAGAAGCACACAACATAGTAAACAACCACCACAACAACATGGCACCATGCACAATCGAGTATGATGCATGTCCGGTTTAATGAAACATGGCATGGCAAAGTGCAACAAACAACACTACAAATTAAGTGGAGCTCAATACGCAACGAGTTGCATATTGATGAAACACCACGACACGTTATTTAGTTTGATCTCGTTTATGTACTCAACAATATTAAATGTTGGTTAACATGGCAAGAGGGTGAAGCAAAGTAAAACTACCTATCTAGTCAAGTTTAAATGAGGCCGGAAGCAACGAACAACAATTCCGGAAACTCCCCATATGCATATTTTAGATTAGGTCCTGTTCTGCCCTAAACACAATTTTAGGGTTGTTAAACATGCAAAGTAAGGCCACCATGTTAAACTAGGCAAAATTCTACCCCATTTACATATAAAGTTTATTTAAATCGGAGCTGGTTATTTAGCTATGAAATAAAGCATTTTAACATGGCATTTGAGCAAAATTAAACAAACAGCATTTTAAGCATTTTAGCATGGGATGAAAATGGCATATTATTAATCTAGATGAAAAACTAAGCATTTTTCATGTTTAAATTATTTACATATGATGCACAGATTATGAGTTATTATATGCATGAAATGCAAGGGGGTTTCTGCAAATCTGTAATTCCTCGGATAATGCTAAATTCGTAGGACTGGAAAAAAAATGATATGGGCTGAAACTGGCTGGGCCACAACAGGAGAGAAAAAAAAGGAGGGGGCGCTGGGGGTGGCCTCACCATGCGCCTTGGCCCGGACGGTGGAGGAGGCCGGGCAGGCCGGTTGTTGGGCCGGGGCGCTGGGCTGAAGGGGAGGGCCCACGAGGCCGGGCCGACGGGGCGTTACAGGTGCTTACCTCACAAGCGAACTTCTTGAAGAAGCGATGAGAGGCGAGGGCCTGAGCACCTTCCAGGATGCAGGAGATAGCACGAGGCTCTTGGAAGCCCCCAGCCCCATCGTCCTGGCGGTGGTCGTCGTTCCTTCTTGGTGGCGGCGGCAGCGGAGGGAGGCTAGCATTGCCCTGAGGGCGGTCCTCACGAGGCTGGTCCCGCCATCGACCATCGTGAGGCTGGTCCTGCCAGCCGTCTTCACGAGGCTGGTCGCGCCTGCTACCTCTTGAGCATGCGTTGGTTTTTCCATTGAAGAGGAAAGGCTGATGCAGCAAAGTAGCGTAAATATTTCCCTCAGTTTTTGAGAACCAAGGTATCAATCCAGTAGGAGGCTCCTCAAAAGTCCCACGCACCTACACAAGCGAACAAGAACTTTGCAACCAACGCGATAAAGGGGTTGTCAATCCCTTCACGGTAACTTGCAAAAGTGAGATCTGATAGAGATAATATGATAAGATAAATATTTTTGGTATTTTTATGATATAGATTGGAAAATCAAAGATGCAAATAAAAGTAGATGGAAAACTTATATGATAAATGATGGACCCGGGGCCATAGGTTTCACTAGTGGCTTCTCTCAAGATAGCATAATTATTACGGTGGGTGGACAAATTACCGTCGAGCAATTGATAGAAAAGTGCATAGTTATGAGATTATCTAGGCATGATCATGCATATAGGCATCATGTCCACAACAAGTAGACCGAAACGATTCTGCATCTACTACTATTACTCCACACATCGACCGACTCCTGCCTGCATCTAGAGTATTAAGTTCATGAAGAACAGAGTAACGCATTAAGCAAGATGACATGATGTAGAGGGATAAACTCATGCAATATGATATAAACCCCAGCTTTTTATCCTCGATGGCAACAATACAATACATGCCTTGCTGCCCTTGCTATCACTAGGAAAGGACACCGCAAGATTGAACCCAAAGCTAAGCACTTCTCCCATGGCAAGAAAGATCAATCTAGTAGGCCAAACCAAACTGATAATTCATAGAGACTTGCAAAGATAACCAATCATACATAAAAGAATTCATAGGAGATTCAAATATTTCTCATAGATAAACTTGATCATAAACCCACAATTCATCAGATCTCGACAAACACACCGCAAAAAGAGTTACATCGAATAGATCTCCAAGAAGAGGAAGGAGAACTTTGTATTGAGATTCAAAGAGAGAGAAGAAGCCATCTAGCTAATAACTATGGACCTGAAGGTCTGTGGTAAACTACTCACAACTCATCGGAGAGGCCTTGGTGATGATGGAGAGGCCCTCCATGGTTGATTCCCCCTCTGGCGGAGCACCGGCGAAGGCTCCAAGGTGAGATCTCGCGGATACAAAAGGTTGCGGTGATGGAAATAGTTTTTGGTGGTGCTCCTGGATGTTTTCGGGGCCCGTGGATATATATAGGAGGAAGAAGTAGGTCGGTGGATGCTCGAGGGGCCCACGAGGGTGGGGGGCGCGCCCACCCTTACAGGGTGCACCGGGCACCCTTGTGGCCGCCTCATTCGCTTCTTGACATCCACTCCAAGTCTCCTGGTTTGCGTTTGTTCCAAAGAGATCGCTCCTGAAGGTTTCATTCCGTTTGGACTCCGTTTGATATTCCTTTCCTCCGAAACACTGAAATAGGCAAAAAAAAATAGCAATTCGGGCTGGGCCTCTGGTTAGTAGGTTACTCCCAAAAATGATATAAAAGTGTAGAGTGAAGCCCATAAACATCCAAAACAAGTAATATAATAGCATGGAACAATCAAAAATTATAGATACGTTGGAGACGTATCAAGCATCCCCAAGCTTAATTCCTGCTCGTCCTTGAGTAGGTAAATGATAAAAATAGAATTTTTGATGTGGAATGCTACCTAGCATAATTCTCAATGTAATTCTATTTATTGTGGCATGATTGTTCAGATCCAAATGATTCAAGATAAAAGCTTATAAACATAAAAAATAGTAATACTTGAAGCATACTAACAAATAATCATGTCTTATCTAAATAGCATAGCCAAAGAAAGCTTATCCCTACAAAATCATATAGTTAGGCTATGCTTCATTTTCGTAACACAAAATACTCCCCTTATGCATAACCCCGATGACGAGCCGAGCAATTGGTTCATACTTTTTGACGCGCTTCAGCCTTTTCAACTCTTACTCAATACATGAGCGCAAGCCATGGACATAGCACTATGTGTGGTCTATGGTGGTGGTTACGAAGACAAGGAGGGAGAAGATAGTCTCACATCAACTAGGCGTATCAACGGGCTATGGAGATGCCCATTAATAGATTTCAATGTGAGTGAGTAGGGATTGCCATGCAAAGGATGCACTAGAGCTATAAATATATGAAAGCTCAACAAAAGAAACTAAGTGGGTGTGCATCCAACTTGCTTGATCACGAAGACCTAGGGCATTTTGAGGAAGCCCATCATTGGAATATACAAGCCAAGTTCTATAATGAAAAATTCCCACTAGTATATCAAAGTGATAACATAGGAGACTCTCTATCATGAAGATCATGGTGCTACTTTGAAGCACAAGTTTGGTAAAAGGATGGTAACATTGTCCCTTCTCTCTTTTTCTCTCATTTTTTTGGTGGGCTTCTTTGGCCTCTCTTTTTTGTAAGGGCTTCTTTTGGCCTCTTTTGTTTTTATGAAGTCCAAAGTCTCATCCCGACTTGTGGGGGAATCATAGTCTTCATCATCCTTTCCTCACTTGGGACAATGCTCTAATAATGAGGATCATCACACTTTTATTGATTTGCAACTCAAGAATTACAACTCGATACTTAGAACAAAATATGAATCTATGTCAATGCCTCCGGCAGTGTACCGGGATATGCAATGAATCAAGAGTGACATGTATGAAAAATTATGAAGGTGGCTTTGCCACAAATACGATGTCAACTACATGATCATGTAAAGAGCAATATGACAATGGTGGAGTGTGTCATAATAAACGGAATGGTGGAAAGTTGCATGGCAATATATCTCAGAATGGCTATGGAAATGCCATAATAGGTAGGTCTGGTGGCTATTTTGAGGAAGGTAAATAATGGGTTCATGATACCGGCGAAGGTTGCGCGGTATAATAAAGGCTAGTTAAGTGGAAGGGTAAGTGTGTGTATATCCATGGACTCACATTAGTCATAAAGAACTCATATACTTATTGCAAAAATTTATTAGCCCTTGAAGCAAAGTAATACTATGCATGCCCCTAGAGGGATAGATTGGTAGGAAAAGACCATCACTCATCCACGACTGCCACTCATAAGGAAAGCACTCAAAGAGCACCCCATGCTACAAATTTGTTACATAACTTTTACCATACGTGCATGCTACGGGACTTGCCAACTTCAACACAAGTATTTCTCAATTTCATAATTACCCAACTAGCATGACTCTAACATTACCACCTTTATATCTCAAAACAATTATCAAGCAGCAATTTGATCATAGTTTTTAATGCACTTTCTATGATAGTTTTTATTATACCCAACTTGGATGCTCATCATTCTAGGACCAAATTCATAACGATATAAAATACCATGCTGTTCTGAAAGACTCTCAAAATAATATAATTGAAGCATGAGAGATCAACAATTTCTTCAAAATAAAGCCATCGTCGTGCTTTAGAAAATATAAGTGAAGCACATAGAGTAAAACTATCTAGCTCAAAAGATATAAGTGAATCACATAGAGTATTCTAATAAATTCTAAATCATGTGGGTCTCTCCCAAAATGTGTGTACAGAAAGGATGATTGTGGTAAACTAAAAAGCAAATACTCATATCATACAAGACGCTCCAAGGAAAACACATATCATGTGGTAAATAAAAATATAGCTCCAAGTAATATTACCGATAGATGAGGACGAAAGAGGGGATGCCTTCCGGGGCACCCCCAAGCTTAGGCTTTTGGTTGTCCTTGAATATCTTGGGGTGACATGGGCATCCCCAAACTTAGTCTTTTGCCACTCCTTATTCCATAGTCCATCAAATCTTTACCCAAAACTTGAAAACTTCACAACACAAAACTCAACAGGAAATCTCAAAGCTCCATTAGTGCAAGAAAGAAAAATCACCACATAAGGTGCTGTAATGAACTCATTCTTTATTTATATTGGTGTTAAACCTACTGTATTCCAACTTCTCTATGGTTCATACCCCCCAATACTAGCCATAGATGCATCAAAATAAGCAAACAACACACAAAAAACAGAATCTGTCAAAAACAGAACAGTTTGTAGAAATCTGTAACTTTCGAATACTTCTAGAACCTTACAAATCCTACCAAAATAGGACGTCCTAGGAAATTTGTCTATTGATCTACAGCAAAACGAATCAACGGAAAAGCATGTTTCTGTGATTTATTGAATTTTTTCTCGTGAGCGCAAAGTTTTTGTTTTTCAGCAGAATCAAATTAACTTTCACCCAAGGTTATCCTATAGGTTCTACTTGGCACAAACACTAATTAAAACATAAAACCACATCTAACCAGAGGCTAGATTAATTATTTATTACTAAACAGGAACAAAAATAAAATTGGGTTGCCTCGCAACAAGCGTTATCGTTTAACGGCCCTAGCTAGGCATAAAAGCGATAATAGATCTAAGTATTGCCATCTTTGGCATTCATATTTTTAATGGAGTTATGCTCGGATCCGGGAGGCTCCTTTCATTTACCTTCATGCTCAGAGATCTTTTGATCTAAAACATCCAAGCGATTATTGCAAAGAGTAATCAAATTATTCATGCGGTTGATATTCCCACCAATATTTTTAAGAGGTTCAGCAAATTTTTGTAATTCACATAATTTCTCTAGAATTTGGGTTCCTTCTTGAGTAAAGGGTGATCCTTTCTGTAGGGGAAGTATTCCTACTATCCCCTCTATAATTTCATAAGAAAAACTAGGATCAATTTCAACAAAACTCCCTTTGGCGGCAAAAATCAAGGAGTTGTCCATGGGATAAGGTTAACCTGACATAAAAATTACGAAGTAAAATCTTAAAATATCCTTCTATGTTGCAACTACGATAAGATTCTAGCATTATAAACCAAGCATCTTTTAAATTTTCTCCCTGTCTTTGCTTGAAGTGAAGGACTTCAAAGTCAGGAGACGAAGGGATAAAGACCGAGCTAGCCATGATAATGAGATAAATAACTAACACACAAGCACACAAGAGGCAAGCGGAAAAGAGAGGGCGAATAAAACGGCAAAGGTGAAGTTAGGGAGAGGAAAACGAGAGGCAAATGGAAAATAATGTAATGCGAGTGAGCCGAGTTTGTGATGGGTACTTGGTATGTCTTGACTTGAGTGAAGACCTCCCTGGCAACGGCGCCAGAAATCCTTCTTGCTACCTCTTGAGCATGCGTTGGTTTTCCCTTGAAGAGGAAAGGGTTATGCAGCAAAGTAGCGTAAGTATTTCCCTCAGTTTTTGAGAACCAAGATATCAATCCAGTAGGAGGCTCCTCAAAAGTCCCACGCACCTACACAAACAAACCAGAACCTCGCAACCAACGCGATAAAGGGGTTGTCAATCCCTTCATGGTAACTTGGGAAGTGAGAACTGATAGAGATAATATGGTAAGATAAATGTTTTTGTTATTTTTATGATATAGATTGGAAAATAAATGTAGATGAAAAACTTATATGATAAAATATGGACCCGGGGGCCATAGGTTTCACTAGTGTCTTCTCTCAAGATAGCATAATTATTACGGTGGGTGAACAAATTACTGTTGAGCAATTGATACAAAAGTGCATAGTTATAAGATTATCTAGGCATGATCATGTATATAGGCATCACATCCGCAACAAGTAGACCGAAACGATTCTGCATCTACTACTATTACTCCACACATCGACCGACTCCTGCCTGCATCTAGAGTATTAAGTTCATGAAGAACAGAGTAACACATTAAGCAAGATGACATGATGTGAGGGATAAACTCATGCAATATGATATAAACCCCAGCTTTTTATCCTCGATGGCAACAATACAATACATGCCTTGCTGCCCCTGCTGTCACTAGGAAAGGACACCGCAAGATTGAACCCAAAGCTAAGCACTTCTCCCATGGCAAGAAAGATCAATCTAGTAGGCCAAACCAAACTGATAATTCGTAGAGACTTGCAAAGATAACCAATCATACATAAAAGAATTCATAGGAGATTCAAATATTTCTCATAGATAAACTTGATCATAAACCCACAATTCATCGGATGTCAACAAACACACCGCAAAAAGAGTTACATCGAATAGATCTCCAAGAAGAGGAAGGAGAACTTTGTATTGAGATTCAAAGAGAGAGAAGAAGCCATCTAGCTAATAACGATGGACCCGAAGGTCTGTGGTAAACTACTCACAACTCATCGGAGATGCCTTGATGATGATGGAGAGGCCCTCCATGGTCGATTCCCTCTCCAGCGGAGCACCGATGAAGGATCCAAGATGGGATCTCGCGGATACAAAAGGTTGCGGTGGTGGAAATAGTTTTTCGTGGTGCTCCTGGATGTTTTCGGGTTCCGTGGATATATATATAGGAGGAAGAAGTAGGTCGGTGGATGCTCGAGGGGCCCACGGGGGTGGGGGTGTGCACCGGGCACCCTCGTGGCCGCCTCATTCGCTTCTTGACGTCCACTCCAAGTCTCCTGGATTGCGCTTGTTCCAAAAAGATCGCTCCCAAAGGTTTCATTCCGTTTGGACTCCGTTTGATATTCCTTTCCTTCAAAACACTAAAATAGGCAAAAAACAACAATTCGGGTTGGGCCTCCGGTTAGTAGGTTAGTCCCAAAAATGATATAAAAGTGTAGAGTAAAGCCCATAAACATCCAAAACAAGTAATGTAATAGCATGGAACAATCAAAAAATTTAGATACGTTGGAGACGTATCAGCGCCAACCCTGAGGGGGCCACGATCGTCCCAACAGCCTCCGCCGCGAACTCCTCTGCGATCGTAGCCATGATCATTGTGCTCAGGGAGGCGGCCGAGGCATCCGTCCTGGATGGCCCTGAGCTCTTGGGAGTAGTTGGTGTTGTGGCTGTGCACATTGTGGAAGACGCAGAACAGGCGATTGCCTTTGAAAGACTCAGGGTGATCATAGCCGCGCTTCATCTCAGGCTCAGTCGCGAGCACCGCCGGTCCCTTGCGCTTCACATCCTTTGCCTTGGCCTTCTTATCTTCTGGGTCGGCTTTAGGGAGCTTGAGGAGCGAGAGATGGCCTACTTCTGCCCATGCGCACCTGGTCGCCATATTGAACATCTCTAGAGCCGAGCACAGGTCCTCGTGTATGGCAAGCTCCTCCTTCATATTGATGTCTCGGACGCCATCAGTGAACGCTGAGATGATGGCCTCGTCCGACACCTTGGGGATCTTGAGGTGGACATTGGTGAAGCACTGGATGTGTTAGTTCAAGGTGTCTCCTAGTTGTTACTTGATGCGTCGTAGGTTGCCAGCCGCAGGAGCGCGATCGCGGGTGCCTTGGAAGTTGGCGATAAAACATTCCCGCAGCTCATCCCAGGAGGAGATTGACCCCACCAGGAGATTTAGGAGCCACGAGAGCGCGCCATCATTGAGAGCCATGGGGAACTAGTTCGACATAACCTTCTCGTCACCACTCGCCGCCTTGATGCTCAGCTCGTAGAGCTGAAGGAACTCGTCCGAGTCGGGGTGCCATCATAGCGCGGAGATAGATCCGGCTTGAACTTGTCGGGCCAGACAACACGGCAAAGCTCTGGAGTGAATGCTCGGCACCCCGCCGTGGACATGGGGGCTCTCCGTGAAGGGGGAGCCTGGTCTTGACACCCACAGGAAACCACCTCGGGCTGCATGCGATCTTGACGCGGGGGCGCCAGAGGAGCTGGGAGCGCACGCGCCTCTCCCTGGGGCCACTGCACGATTTGACAACTCTCTTCATCATGCACGGGCGCCCTGTGTGGCTGGTCGCGCTGAGGGGCCTCATGCCTTGGCTCGGGGACGACATCTTACCAGAGAGGAGGAGGAGGCATGCTATGAGCTACGTCGCCCACCTGGGGCTGCGCGTGGGGGGGGGGGCAGTGAACAAGATAGTGCAGGAGCCTCTCCAACAACACTAATGAGCTCGTCGATACGGTCCAGCCAATCCTTGTAGAGGTCATCGTCCGGACGGTAGCACAAAAGCTCACACGCCATGAGCAGCGCCAACTGCACGGTCGCCGGCCCGCGACAGGCATGGGAGGATGAAGCAGTAGCCGAGGTCAGAGACGGAGTGGCAGTGTGGCTATCGCGTCGCACCGAGGGCGGGAGCAACGAATCCTGATGCTCGTGGGCTGTAGGACCAGTGGCAGCATTGGCCACGGGCGACGGGGGGCGGCGAGGAGCACCGTTGCTCGCAGTCGCCGTCTGAGAAACGCGCACGGCGAGGGATGCCCGGTGCTCAGCACAAACTCAACAAGCGTCCAGCATGGGAACAATGAAGCGATGGCCAGATAACAGACCGAAGAGAGGCTTCAACACGCCCCCTACCTGGTGCGCCAAACGTCA
Organism: Triticum aestivum; assembly: GCF_018294505.1. Classification (NCBI taxonomy): domain Eukaryota; kingdom Viridiplantae; phylum Streptophyta; class Magnoliopsida; order Poales; family Poaceae; genus Triticum; species Triticum aestivum. The sequence goes on along the minus strand of NC_057813.1, from coordinate 99,557,566 downwards.
GATTCCGGGCTCCGCGGACCCAAGAAAGGTTCGAACTCAGGGGCGTGTGTGAAGAACTCAACCTCTCTATCCAATCGACTCGCTGCTCTCACGACCTAGCTCGATGAATAGGAAGGAATGGACATGACAGTTTACCCAGGTTTGGGCCACCTTGCGGTGTAAAACCCTACTCCTACTTTGTGGTGGATTAGCCTCGCGGGGGGGGGGGGGGGGGGGCTGAGGATGAACTGGTACAAGGGGAAGAACCTTGTTCTTGTGGTGAGCCCCGACGGTAGCTGTAGTACCAGTGCTATATAGTATCTAGTGCTACTACTATGTGGGACCAGACGAGGCCACCGACGGTAGCTGTAGTACCAGTGCTATATAGTATCTAGTGCTACTACTAACAACTTAGTACTAGCTGTATTTTACTGCACCACTATTGCTAACGGGCCCCACTTAGTAGTAGCGCTTCTCCAAGAAAGCACTGCTCCTAAGTACGGTAGCAGCAGCGCGTTTTGGTAAGCAGCGCTACTGCTAGTTGTGGCTGGTGCCACCTTTTCACCTCCTCCCCCTCCTCTCCCCCACTTTGCCCTCTCTCTCCCCCTCCTTTCCCCTCTCCACTCTCCACCATTGTTGCTCTTCTTCTCTCTTCCTTCTACCTCTCTTATCTCCGCATTAATGTCCCCCTCCACCATAACTCTCCTCCATAAATGGCCTCTCTCACATCTCTGTTTCTCCTACCTCTCTTCCTCTCCCCATAAATGGCCTCTCTCACATCTCTCTTTCTCCTACCTCTCTTCCTCTCCCCATTAATGCCCCCTCCACCATAACTCCCTCTCCATTAGTTAGCTAGCTAGATTCACCTCTCCTCCCCAACAACTAGATCTAGCTAGCTATTTAGCCATCCACGCGTGCTCTCTCGATCGGTCTCTCTCATCATCTAATGAACCGCATGCTCTCTCGATCGGTGCTCTCTCTCGGGAGATATATATGAGGGAGATTTGTGCGAGTGTGACATGCCCTCGAGTTGCTTATGTTTTGCTGAAATGTCGATTTATTTCCGTTTCGGTGAATTTCGAGCAAACTCAATATGTCCTATTTTTAGGCAAGGTCATGCCAAAATTTTATATGACTTTGAAGCATGCATGCATTATTTATTTTATAACCCTTTTGCTTGTTATACCGTGCAATCGATCATGAAGGTGAGTGGATGGAAGGTGGAGCGGTACATGCAATCCGCGGTGATGGACATATATGCAAATAATCGGACAAGGATTAGATGTCTGTGTGCAAGATGCAAGGAAGGAGTCCTTTTGGACCCTTTTGATCGTGGCACTTTGAAGGTGCACCTACTGATGAATGGTTTCATGGATGCATATACTCAGTGAATAAGTGAAGAAGATGATGATGATGAGGATGTCCACATGGCAGGGAATAATGACATGGGGCTAGACGAAGAGATGACCGATCAACACGAAGACGATGGCGCGGACATGGCGGTGGGGAAGAGTCCGGAAATGACGGCGGCGGAGAAGATTCCAGACACGGCGAAGAAGAGTCTGGACATGGCGGAGAAGAGGCGGCGGTCACGCCGCAGTCTTCGATGCTACTAAGTGTAGTCGTACAGGACCATCATGTTCAAGACCTCCTTCACAAGAGTACGACTAGCGAGAGAGCTGCTTCTAGAGAGGAGGCCAAGCTGGTGCAACTTGGAGTAGACTCGAGGACTCCATTGTATGACGGTTGCGATCCTGAGGTGCCCCACTTGAGTTTCACGCTCTAACTTCTAAAGACGAAGGCCAAAAACAAATGGACGTACAAAAGCCTCGATGAGCATTTGAAGTATCTACATAATAAAGTTCTTCCCGCGGGGAACCTGTGTCCTACTAGTGTCGAGGAGGCCAAGCAAATCGTGTGCCCTTTTGATTTCCCGCACATTAGGTACCACACATGCATCAACCATTGCATCATTTATCAGGGGGAGCACGCGGAAAAACCAGCTGCCTAGTGTGCAATGCTTCTCGATACAAGAAGGCAGGAAAGCAAGCTCCTCAGAAAGTTGTATGGTACTTTCCGATCACTCCCCGCCTGCATCGGTATTTCATAGATCCTAAGGAAGCAAAGCTCATGTGCTGGCACGCGGAGAGGAAGAAGCCCGATGATGGAGATGATCCGAGGCTGAGACACCTCATAGATGGTAGCCAGTGGAGAGCATTCAACGTTGTATATGGATTTGCTGCAGAAGATCCAAGGAACATCGTGCTTGGTGCAAGTGTTGATGGCATGAATCCGTTTGGAAACCAGAACACCAACCATAGCACATGGCCCGTGTTTGTATGGATGTACAACCTCCCCTTGTGGAAGTGCATGAAGACAAAGTACATACACATGTGCATGCTGATTCAAGGGCCGAAACAACTGGGAAATAGTATTAACCTGTATATGGGGCTTCTGCAAGAGGATCCAGACACGTTATGGAAATCACCGACATGGACATGGGACGCCAGCAAAGGAGAGTATTTCCATATGAGAGTCGCGCTGATGACGACGATGCACGACTATCTTGGTTACGGGTACACCTCAGGCCAGGTGTGCCACGGATACTGCGGATGCACGAGGTGCATGGATGATACAACGTCTCAGCAGCTTACGTCAATGAAATATGGTGGGTCCAAGAAAATCGTGTACATGGGGCATCATAGATGGCTCGAGAAGGATGACCCGTGGAGAAAGCATGGAGATCTATTCAATGGGTTGGCTGAGCTTCGAGGACCTCCATGTAAGAGGAGCGGCGCCAAAAACGACGAGCTATTGAGAAACTGGGAACAATGCCCTGCGCCGAGAAAGATCAAAAAGGCGTCAGAGTTACTGTAGAGCACAATGCCACTTTCTTGCGTTGGTTCAAAGAGCAAGTTCTTCAAAATCCCCTGGAAGAGGGCAGTTCGGACGGATTGCTCATACACGCCTTAGCACATGCCCCGCGCCCAAGATCGCGACCTATAAGTCCTACGATATCAATGGGTACACGTTCTACACGGAGGCCAAAGACATGGACAGTGATTACCAGAACTCCGGGGTGACAATTCAATGTGTGACCGACGCCAATGGCACAACTGAAAGATTCTACGCAAGGGCCGAAGAGATCTGGGAGCTTGACTATGCTGGAATGCACAATGCGATGATGTTCCGTGTCAGATGGGCCAAGGACGTCATAAGAGAAAACAAGTATTTAACCACCATGTCTATACCCGACGCGAAGAGCACTCCCATGAACGTTAACGTCATCGCCAAAAATGAGCCATGGGTACACGCTAAGCACGTGACACAATGCTTCTTCATAACCGACCTTGCCAATCCCAGCCGTGTTGTCATGAGGAGATCCAAAAGGAGCATTGTCAGAATGGATGGAGTTGCCAACGAGGAAGACTACGACCAATACGGCAACCAATGATGGAAGATGACGATGAAGATGAAGCATACATGAAAAGAAGAATCAAGACTACATTACCTAAGAAAGATCATACTCCATGGCTCCAAAAAAGTCACAAGGAGGGGCTCAATTACTCAGCAATGAACAAGAAAGGGAAGATGCTCAATGTGAAACGTCGTCGACGCAGCTTATCAAAAACCTATATTTATATATATGTATCTATTTTGCGTACACACTTAAGTAACCGTTATCTATCAAATGATGTAATCGCATCCCCCTTCAATTACATGCATGCATCCGGTGATATTCATGCAGTGTGGGAGGGAGACACCGTAGGGATAAAGCAATACAAAAAAAAGAAAACAGAAAAGAAAAGGGATAAAGCAATACAAAAGAAAAGAAAAGTAAACAGAAAAGAAAAGGGATAAAGCAATACAAAAGAAAAAGAGAAGTAAATAGAAAATAATAAAAAGAAAAGAAATGTAGTAGTAGTGCTGTGTTAGGAAGAAGCACTATAGCTAAGTTAGCTACAATGTTGGTTCCTAACACAGCGCTACTGCTACTTGTATTTTAGAAATAAAAAGATAAAATTGGAAAACTTAGTAGTAGTGCTAGTTTAGGGAACCAGCGCTATAGCTAAGTTAGCTATAGCATTGTTTCTTAACCCAGCGCTACTGCTATTTGTATTTTAGAAATAAAAAAGTAAAATTGGAAAACTTAGCAGTAGCGCTTGTCTAGGAACAAGCGCTATAGCTAACTTAGCTATAGCGTTGGTTCCTATGTCGGCGCTACTGCTATTTTCAGTTAACCACCGCCTACGCGGGCTAAAATTTTTGCAAAGTTCCCATCCCCCCACTCTCCCACCTCTCCCCCTCCTCTGCTGTTGTCGCCCGCGCCGCCGTCGTCGCCCCTGCCCGCTGGTCGTTACCCCTCGACCTGGACCTCGACGCCGGCCCGTTGCCCCTGCCCGCCCTCGGCCTCGACGCCAGCCTCCTCCTCGTCCTCGTCCATGCCTCTCCGACCTCCTCCTCGTCCGCGCTGCTGCCGCTCCAACCTCATCCTCATCCACTCCGGCCTCCTCCTCCTCCTCCTCACGTACTGCCCCAGCTCCCCCCTCCAGCCTCCTCCTCCCCCTCGTCCCCATCTAGGGCAGTAGCTAATTAGGGCAAATTTAGGCCAAATTAGCTATTTTAGGGCAAAAAACAATAGAAAATAAAAAATAGTAGCAATTTTAGGGCAAGTTAGCAATTTTAGGGCAAATAACAGTAGCAATTTTAAGGGCAAGTTAGCAATTTTAGGGCAAAAAACAGTAGTAATTTTCAAAAAATAGTAGTAAAAAATTACGTATAAAAACAGTAGCAAATTAAAAAAAACAGTAGCAATTTTTTTAAACAATAGCAATTTAAAAAAACAATAGCAAAAAAATTAGGTATAAAGACAGTAGCAAATAAAAAAAAGTAGCAATTTAAAAAAAAACAGTAGCAAAGTTTAAAAATACATTAGCAATTTAAAAAAACAGTAGCAAAAAAATTAGGTATAAAATAAGTAGCAAATTAAAAAAACAGTAGCAAAAAAATTAAAAAACAGTAGCAAAGTTTAAAAAAACAGTAGCAATTTAAAAAAACAGTAGCAAAAAATTAGGTAGAAAAATAGTAGAAAATAAAAAAATAGTAGCAAATTAAAAAAATAGTAGCAATTTAGCAAAGTTAGCAAAATTTTGAGCAAGTTAGCTATGTATGAACCCTAGGAGCAAGTTTGAGCAAGTTTTTAGCTATTTTTGTCATTTTTGTGTATTTAAGTAGAAGCATGCTTTTGCTTGAATGATATATGTCATTGATGTGATATGTTGGTTTTGCAATGTTGGTTGAATGTCGAAAAATATCTGAGTGGCCTATGTTTTGCCAGAATGTTGATTCATTTCCATTCCAGCAAATTTCAGGCGCTCCATATGTCCACTTTTTAGCAAAGGTCATGCTGAAAATTTCATGCTAGAAACTAGGACATATGGAGTACCCGGGATTTGCCGAAAGGGGAATGAATCAACATTCCGACCAAATATAGGCCCCTTTTTTCTCTTTATTATGTCTTTTATTTACAATTGTTTAATAGGAAACATGTCTACCACCGCCAAAGTCGTGGGTGGTTCTGCTCGCCTTGCAGACCCCACCGAGGCAGCAAGTCACTATTTCGATTACCTAGACGAACACCAGATGGGGTTGCATGGTGGCGGCAGTGGCCCCAACCCTGACACTGACACTGACACTAGCACCAGCACCGACACCACCCCTGAGACCGGCAACGATGTTGTTGTAGCCGGTAAAGCACCAAAGAAGAAGAGAACACGAAGACCAAATGAGCTTGGCATCGGACAAATTATGGTCACAGAGGTGCACCCCAAGAAGTTAGAGCCAACGGTGCCGGAGGAAGCACACAAGTGCTGGGGCAATCAACTTGGATGCATCCTCAGGGAAACCGCCAACATCAACGACGAGAGGTTGAAGCAGATACCACATATGGAGCACATGCTCCTAAAGAAGTTGCACAATAGGTTCTTGTTCCCCGGCCAGGATGAAGGAAAATATAAAGAGCCATGGGACGACGTTGCCATGACAAAGATAAACTACAAGGCGATGGTGACGTTCACCAATGACTTGTCCTCCTGGAAAGTTTGGGTGAAAAAGCGATTGCAAAGAATGAACCGTGGTCCATGATTCATGCTGATAATCCGACAATAACGGCAGAGGACTTTGCAAAATTTAAGGAGAATTGCAGTAAAGAAGAAATCAAGGAAAAGTCGGAGAAAATGAAGGCTCTACAGGCCAGGAACACGCCTCCCCACCACCTCGAAAGTCGTGGTTACGAGGGGAAGAGGCACATATGGGCCAAGGAGGACGCTGAACGTGAAAGTCTCGGAATCCCAGACCCCTTGGCGGAGTTCACCGACCCGCTGGAGCATGACTGGATCAGGGCCCGGTACAAGTGGGACAAAGTGATAAAGATCTTTTACATGGACCCAAACACGAGGGAGTTCATGAGACTTCTGGTAATTGTTATATTACCACATTATCATATTAGCTTCCAATCAATTCGACTGTAAGTTTTGACACATTAGTAAACCATCCACGTTCCTTTTGCAGAAAGAGCAACACCAAAAGTTAGCCAAAAGCGACGAGTCGTCATAGTCGTCGGCGAGGCCCAAGTGGGACACCCCATTCAATCGGGCCCTGAACATACTAAAAAAGGTCCCAGTGGACAAGCCACCATCCTTTGGACGTGTGCACGGTGTCGGAGATGGCGCCTCGTGGAAGACGTGCTACCTCGAGGAGCTAGAGGAAAGAAGGAAGAGACGGTTGGTCATCACTTAGCAGAGCATCAACGAGAAGGTCGCGATTGTGGTCAATAAGACCAAAGCTGAGACCAAAGAAGAGTTGTTCGAGGTAGTCAGTGGGTTGGTCACTAACACGGTGGCCAGCTTGATTCCGACAATTTTCGATTGGTCAATGAGAAATCCAAATGCACTGCCGGAGGACTTTCCCCTTCCCATCTTTGTCGGGAGCAATTCGGCAAACACCACAGCACCAACACCTGCCCAAGCAACCGCAAAAGGTCTCGTTCCTGTTCATAGCAGCCCGACCTCGATCTCTGGCTTGCTCGGAGGGCCTCCATTGCTAGCTGAGCTCGACGCCCTCACGGTAATTATGCTACATACCCTTTTCACCAGCATGTCTATAGTCTTTCGTTTCAGTTGCCTTTCTGATGTTTAACGTCGCAGACATGTCTCCTTCATAGGCCGACGACACCCCATGCACCCTACTCTACGACATCAAGGGCCAGAAAGTGGTTGTGGGAAAGGCAAGATCATGAAGCCGAAAGACCGCATGTTCCACAACCGAGAGATGCCTGATGGCGTATTCAAGGTTAACGTGGCCACTGTCTCAGCGGGCTTCGAGGATTTGCCTCCTCTAATATCAACCGATGACGACAATGAGACCCCTAAGATGATTGGCGCATGCAAGAGCTGGTTCTTGCCTTGGCCGAAGTCTCATCTTCGTCTCGAGGCGCCCAGTATCACGCCAATGCCACCTTCTCAGGAAGGTATGAACACCACCCTACCTACCAAATTACCTGCACCTGTCGTGGCGGATGGTAGCATACGACGCGAGGGAGAGCCTCCATTACTGCCAGATCATGTTGCCCCCGCTGTCAAAAAAGCAAATGCTGATGATGACATGGAGGATGATGATGATGACCCAGACAAGTATTTCAATACCGCCTATGATGATGGAGGATTGATAGCTCAGGACAACGAAGACTCAGGCTATGAGCATGGAGATGATGATTTGATGCTACCTGATTTGCCGGAGCCAGAACGTCCTAAGGCGGAATGCAAAAAAAGTCTCTCTTCAAGCCATCATCGCAGGAGACGCCTCCAGATGCCGCCTCTACCCAGCAACCCCCCGAGGCCCGTCCACTGATTAGCCCGACGACACTGGGGGTGGTGGTTAGGGAAGGTATGGTGGGCTCACTACCGCCACCTGCCAAGAAGCAAAGGAAGAGACCGCCTAGGAAAGGCCCTAAAGGCGCCATAGGTGCTTCAAGCAGCCAGCCGCCTCTGAAGCCCCGGGTGGTAGACAGAATACCTGTCGAAGGTAAGACGCGTTTCCATGTCATCGGCGAGCCGATCCTACCTGCCAAAGAGCTAGATCACATACTGAACAATGATCTAAAGAAACTCCATGAAGATGTGATGGCCAGAGAGAAAAGCCTTCTGATCACGAAAGAACCAAGATACGCGCTTTATGCAGATTAGGTGTCGAGTGGGAAATTGTACGTCGAGACCTAGACCGCGAATCAGTTCATCCTGTGATTTGACTACATCGACGACATGTTCCACACGACCAAGATGGATTTCCAGTGCATCCGTATGTATTCGTTGTATCTCAACTACTTCATCAGGATCGAGAACATAAAATATATCTGCGTTGCGGACCCATACTATATGCACGAGAGCTTCTTGCAGTTTGCAAAGAGCATCGTGACTATGCGAGCAAGTACCTTGGGGAATTCAGGATTGCTAATAAGATTAAGGAAGCGATTCTCTTGCCTTATCATCCCACGTAAGTCATCCGCACATATCCTTTCGTACATCTTAATCATTCCTTTGCAAGCATGTATGCTAATTTGAGGTGTACTTAATTTGCGCAGCAGGAGCGGTGTCATCCCCATCATTCTGTACCTGGATTACTCCCATGCTATGTACTTGGACTCATCGAAGAACCTCAAGAAAAAGAATTACACACACGTAAAGAGTGTTCTCGAGAGTGCCCTGTTAACCTTCAGCCTGTCTGGTGGATATATCAAGGTGAAAAGGCACAGGAAGAATGGGCTGGTTTTCCGCCATAAGACTGCTTCTGCTGCATCCAGCAACCGCACACCAGTAGGGCTGATGGATTCTACCTCATGCATCACCTGATGGAGTAAAGAAGGGATAATCAACGCCTTCTCATGTCAGCTACTACCGAAGATGCTGGGATTGTCAGCTGGGCCACAAGCATAGGAAAGACACTGGATCATCGAATCCGAGCTGAGTTTTATCACGTACAGTGTGAAATTGCCGAACTGGTCATGAAGCAAGTCCTTGAACCAACAGGGATGTTCTACCATGGGCCAATCACGCAGGTTGATGTCTGAGCACTACTAGTCGCTCAACATCTGGACGTAAAATGCTTCACGAAGCTCGGGTGCTTCCTCCCTGACTATGAAGATTGGAACGCCGACATGGAGGACTGATTGTCAATGACAATGTGATGTAACTAAACCGTGGTCCTGAACTAGCGTGCCTTATCACTACTGTCTTTCTATGGCAAAACTTTGAAATTATGCATGGCGAAACTATGTGATGTAACTAAACCGTGGTCCTAGACTAGCGTAGATCGCTCTAGTTAATTAGTTTGGGTATGAGGAACTTCATCATTTACGTTTACTATTGGTTGCTTTTATTTTGCTAATCATGCCTCTTTGTTTTCTTAAGTACATTATGTTGCATATTATCGTTAAATTCATCAACTCACGATGCAGGTACATAGATCAGAGATGGCGAAGGACTACTATGTCATGTATGTTGGGAGGGTTCCAGGAGTCTACGACCACTGGCCAGCCGCTCAGGCCCAGGTGCACAGGTACCCGGGTACTAGCCTCAAAGGGTTCGACACCAGAGTCGAAGCGGAAAGTAGTTACTTGAGGTGGACACTCCAGCATGAGCAGGGGCGGGACCGCCGGTACTACATAGTCGCGCTCGTGCTCATGCTGATCGCTCTTCTCTTCTACATCATGGTTTAGATAGAGATGGTGAAACTTGTTTGTCTGCCATGACCATGTAGTTGCACTTATTTGAGACATGACACGATGACACTTGTGTATCGCTATTTTCGAGATGTGATGATATTTGTGTTGAATGATGATGATGATGATGATGGTATGACGAGACTACTGTATGTCTATGATATGTGAGAATAGTGTATGTTTAGTATGATGTGATGAAACTATTGTATAGAGCATGTATAAATACATCACAAATACGTAAAGGGTGCAAATCTGTGAAAACATGAATATTAGTAGTAGCGCTGGAAAATACTTACCAGTATCGCTGGCTTAGCAGTAGCGCGTCATCTGAACAAGCGTTATAGAGAGTTATTAGTAGCGCTGGTCTGGGAAGCGCTACTACTAACAATACTTACCAGTAGCACTGCCCATACCAGCGCTACTACTAGGGTTTAGCTGTAGCGCCGGACCCATCGCTACTAATATGCATATTTCAAGCGCTACTACTAGGGTTTTCCCTAGTAGTGACACCTGATCCTGATGAAAGGTGGTATTCGCCTAGAAAGCTTCTGATCATGACATCATGGTGGGCTTGTCGATGACATCCATCCTGTTGTTCTGGCGGTCCCGGTCTTGTTGCACGCAAACGACAACCTTTGGTTGATTCCTTGGTACTCTGCACCTGCGCTTGCCTCCTTAGCACCAAAGAGGAAACCTGCTGCTCTGCGCCCGCTAGCGTGTGCCTGGCCTTGGCCATCATGGCTGATGTCACCTCAGCTTCATGAGGGTGCTTGCATAGAAATCTCCGCTCCTCAGGAGGCCGCCTGGATAGGCCGCTCCTTCAGGAGGTCTTGAAGTCGTCTGCCTCGCGAGGCTTGTCCCCTCGTGAGGCTCTTGTCTTATCGTGGTTGAAGATGGGCCATACCAGGTCGTCGATGGAGCCACGCCGTGGGCTGCAGGCAGGAAAGTCTAGGTACCCTAGTTCCCAGAATGCCAATGGCATGCACCTCATTCTAGGTTGAGAATTTAACTAGCTATATAGTACTACCTCATTTCCAGTTTATAGGGCTCAATTCAAAAATCTCACCAACCAAGGTAGATGATGAGTGGTGGAATAATTTTTGTGGTTTGTAAAAGCACTCAATTAATGCGCTCATTTTCTTAAAAGAATTGTGTTTACCAATGCATTAGTTGCAATGCATGCATGCATGAAGTACATGCATTGGTCAAGTTTCTCATATTCCTTGCATGCAATGAATTAATGCACCTTGAAATCTGAGCATGTGATGGGGAACAATCAAAATGAGACTTATAAAACGGGAAAGCGAAATTTTTGAGATAAGCCCTATAAACCGGGAAGGAGGGAGTATGTGATGAACAATATATGTTTAGAAACTACATCCGCTTAAGAATCCAATGATATACTTTTTGTGACATAGTAACTAATATTTAGTTAGTCAAATGGATTACCTAGAACTACCTGCACGCCCTATAAACCGGGATGGAGGGAGTAGTATCTTTTTAGATCAATATAGTTGGGATTCACCACGGAGCAAAACCAAGTGGTAGGCTGCTCCTGTCGTGTTGGCGTTGCAACTCAAGCAGGGTCAGTCTGCACACGAAATGGCAACACACCTAACAGGATCCCTTTGGCCGACATGTGGCTCATCCATCGTCTTGTTCCACGTGCAATGCACCAAATTACAGTTTGGAGCAGCGGTTGGTCTTGGAGGCACCCCGGTCGTAGTGCCGCAGTAGTAGTAAATGAGCGATGAGGGGTCAAATCACAAAGCCCCACCTTTCCAGCATTAAGCTGGATGGACGAAGCAACCATCATTTCACTCTAGAGCGCAAGAGCATAAAGAAAAGAGAAAACCAATGATGCGTGCGGCAGCTACCTAGGATCCACCACTACGAATCTGCTCCTCCCTCGTCCTCTTGAAGAAAATCGATGATGCGTGCGGAAGGTAGGGTTTATAGGAGTACTACGACATGGGCCGCTTGGTTTTACGGGAACGAGGCATCATTTTGGATTCAGGGACTAGTGGAGATATACGTAGTACAAAAAATTGTGGACGTAGGTTCGGCCGAAATGCAATGACGCATGGGCCTTGCATTTTGATATACCTGCGGCCGCGTGAAAATTGCTACTCAAAATAATTCATAAAAGTTCCTCCAAAAACATCTATAACTAATGGGAAGTGAATGTATGCTTAAAATGAAAATGTAATACAAAGATAAAAATGAATTGCAGTTAAAAGAATGACATTTCTAACAAAAATGTGAATGTGAACTACATATGTATGCACGTGACCAACACATACATTGTCAATACAAAATCTAATGCAAGAAATAACTTATGAGTAACATGCACAAATTGATGATGTGGTGCTTGCATGCATAGAGTACAAAAACAATGTGATTTATGACTTGCCTGCATGATGTGTTCTTGTGCCATAGTTGCATGTCCAGGAAAAAAGCTACTAGTGGGTTGTACTAGCTATTTAGGAATAGATAAGATGTATACATGGAAGTTGTAGGGAAAGAGATGACATGTCTCTCAATTCCTATGAGTAGGGATTGGAAAATAGATGTCATTTGGTTCACATCATCGGAAATTTTCTATTGAATCTAGAGATGACATGTATCTCAATTCCTATGAGGAGGGATTAGAAAAGAGATGTCAGTTGGTTCACATTATAGGAACTTTTCTATTGAATATACGCTAATGTTTATTTTCCTTTGAAATTGTGGGAGTATAGGAATCCATTCATATGAACCAAGTGGCTCTAAAGCTATAAAAATGATATCATGTTTATTTTCCTTTGAAATGTGGAGTATATGAATCTATTCCTATGAACCAATGGCTCTAAAGGAAAAATCCTATAAAAATCATATCATATAGAGTTCCTATGATAATCCTCCACCCCAAAGGATGGTTGAAATTGCTGCAGGTCATATGACGGTCTTTCTTTGTACACTCCTCCCCCATCTTTATAGTTACCTCTCGAAGATGAATGAAACGATATACGATGGGTATTATATATGTGCATTTTGGTATATGAAAACTCGGTAAAAGTTTGCGAGGTTCGAATTTTCAATAAAGCTATATGCACTACATTTTGGAACGGAGGGAGGAGCAAACGGAAGTTGCTAACACTCACGTGGAAGATTTGTGTGTCGGAGGAGTGGTTGTTCTGTTAAATGACATGGCAAAACTGACACTGCCGGATGCCGATCTAACGGTTCTTACGGCATTCATCAGGAAACGGATTTTGGCGAATGTTTGTGAGATATGATTTACGGACACATGCATTGCATTGATACGTGCCCCCTCTCTCTCACGCACACACGCACCCTCATGAGTCACGACTCTCCCGAGTCCTCTCGCACCCACTGTCTATCTGTAGGTAGACATCACACACATATGTGTTGTTCACACCCTACCCTTAGAACTTCTAAAAAATAAAAGACGTCGCACACCTTTTATTGTAACTCACACGTCACACACTTATACTATTACTCTTATGGCAAACGTTCTTTGGGCGTAGTATATTGTACTCTCACGAAGAGAAGTGGTGCATGCACGCACTAGTTCTCTCATACTATGGCACCCTGGCTCAGAGCAACTGGTTTATCTTGCATTGCTAACCCAGAGATCATGTCTTCTGGCAATACACAACCTCTTGGTACAGAAAATAACCGCTTTATTGAAACTAGGGGAAGCATAGTGCGATATTACATCAAGTCTCGAGGCCAAGCGGCACACTCGGTGCGGCTGAACAATATGTACATTATTTAGTGAACATAAAGGGGCCTCGATCACGACAACTACACGGCAGCGGAACAACGACGTAGCGGGACTCCATAGCATAGGCACGCCGATGTGGACACGGTCTAGACACGGCAGCACTCCGGTCCAGTTAAACTTTCCTGAAATCAGGCATAACACGCCAGGTCAGTACATTCAATGTACTTGCAAGCTCACAACAAGCATAAACATAATGGAAAACAATATCATGACATTTAATCAAGTTAAATGCAACCAGCAACCTGCTACTCATGCAGTGAAACCAAACTTGTGCACTGAGTCCCTCAGACTGTCTTACCAATGGGTTGCCTTACAACCAAGCGGTGATCATAACGGACCACAAACGGAACCATACTCGGTTCAACAGGTTACATTGTAACCAAACGGTGATCACTCACGGATCACAAACAATACCACAATAGTCAGTCTTACTGACATCATCATGATTCAACCAGTGCAATGCAAATAACTTAGTGTGCAAGTTTTATTTACAAAAGTTGATCCATGGTGTGACTTACTTACGAACTGGGCCCTTATCCGTGGGTGCGGCTATCGATAGATTAACACACTCTGCAGAGGTAGCACACTTTACCCACACCACGGAACCCATGGCCTCGCACTCCCATTCAGGAGGACCAACGGCATTGAGACAAAACTCTCCCATTGCCATGACACTCTTTCGGCCACTCCGACCAACTCCCCACTAGGCTAAGTCATGGGTGTGGCTCCAACCTACCAAAGGCAAAACAGCTACCGTCGTGGAAAATAAACTATCCCAAATGGGGACAAGGTACCATAACAACAACAGGCTCACAAGGTCATGCCTGCTTACAGGGCCAGGGTAACGCACGCCCATAACCTTCCCTAGTTGGAGGCATCGACAAGAGGCATGACAATGGGCCGACTAACAGCCTCCCCATACTAAGGCAAATGTGGTAGCACTTGTCAGTGGCACCATGACCCGACCAACTTTATGTTCAAGTTCAAGTATCATCAGGTTTAAATTGAAATAAAATGCTCGAGTCACTATATGCCATGCTTATGCAACCATGTAACATGCATCACATATCCCTTAGAAACAACAGATCAACATCATTCAAACTTCTACCTGCACAACTCATCTTTCAACATTTCTGGTCCTTACTTACTGGTCATCTATACTCATCACTTTTTTTAGTTGGCATTTATCATACGAAACTCATCATGCATATAAGAAAAATAATACCGATGCTCATATTACCATAGTCATGGCAAACTCACTTAGTCCAACTACTCATGCTATATCTCACTAGTTCAAACATTCATTTCTGTTAACTAAGCATCTTGACCATGACAAACTAAATAACATAAGCATTATTCATTTTATTACTATATGCAATGAATATCATATATATTCAAGTGGAAAATCATGGCTATTGCAAAGACACCATGAAAATGTTGTTATGGCTTGCCTTAGTGCAGAGGAGCTTCACACTCCTCGTGGATTCCTTCAAGACAAGCTTCACCTTCTGAAAATAATTCAAATGACAAAAAGAAAATATCAAAAACACTTCTGAAAATTACCAAAAATTCTAGACAGCAGAGAAAAATCTCATCTTGGGTGTGCTGCTAGGATTTTCCAGTAAGAACACAATGGAAAAAAGAATCAACTCATTTGGACTTGTAGAATAAAAGTTATTAAATTTCAAAGTTTCTGTTATATTCTGAAATAGAAAAAGAAGAAGAAAACTTGGGGGTGACGCCGAAGGCATAAACCAGCGGGGCGCCACCACTTATACCGGTTCGAGCGCTGCATGAGTGGCTCACAATAGGCCCCAGCGGTCAGGTCGGAGGGGAGGGGGAGAGAAGTAGAGGCGGGCGGCGTGGCAGCGATGCTTTCTTCGGCGAGGAGTGCCAGGCGATGAGACCTGAGAGGATTGGAATGGAGAGGAGATCGAAGCGCACCTGCCCGTACCCGTAGCGAGGCTAGGGTTACCGGACGGGGTCAGAACGAAGCTCTCCAGCAGCGGCAGCAGGCAGAGCTCGTCGAATATAGTGATTCCAGCGAGGCAGGGCCAGTCCAGCAGCTCCAACAGCACCAGCACGCACCAATGAACCACCACGGACACACCGGAGAAGTCAGTAGAGCTCGAGCGGCTCTAGAGAGGGAGGGGGCACTAGACGAGGATCGCCGGCGAGCTCTGGGCAGGAATGGCGGCCAGAGGCCTGCCTGGCCGGGCTACGGCTACCTATGGTTTTATGGTGATTGTGTGAGTACGTTTGTGAGGAGAAATGGGCTTGGGGTGGCTCTATTTATAGGCGAGGCCGAGGCGGGGATCAAGAGCTTACCGGAGCTCTCTGGAGTGGCGCCCGGTGGCAAATGGCGTCAGTGAGAGGGGGAGAAGGCGGCGGATATCACGTGGGGACTATAGGTGAGCAGCGACGAGCACAAGAGCGTGGTACGCGACAAGCATAGGGGCACGGGCGCACTATTGGCTTGGCTGCGCCGTGCTCGTGCTCGCTGTGGCGAGCTCCGGCATCGGCGAGCGCCAGGGCGGGGTTAAGGAGGTGAAGACGAAGATGGGGGCGTGATTTGGCAAGGTGCAGCAGCCGGGGCAGCGAGCACGTGCGCCACAGAGACGCTGGCGCATCGCACAGCGCGTTGGCTGCATGCCAACCCCTCTAGACGAACGCGGTCACCGCGTGAACTTTGGCATCAAGCTGAGCTAAGTGTAAACACCATGTCTGGCATGTAGTCCTTAGTAGGTTTGGTCGTTTTGCACGGTTGGCTGGGTCACGGGTGAACTGTGTGAGTGGGTTTCTTCCAGGCAAGTTTCTGGACAGAAACTTGCGTGCTTAGCTGGAAAAAATCTAGTGAGAATTAAAGGGTGTGCTTTGGGGTTTAGCATTCTCTTAGGAAGGTAATGAAGCTCATAAAACATCAGCCCCAAAAGATCAAGGAAAAATATACTTTCTATGTAATGTGGTCATTCTGTCCAGAACATAAATGATTTTCTGTAGCATAAATATTCCAAAAAGTTATGCAATATTTTTGCTCAGGGAGGTGCCCTAGGGTTCAAATAATATTTGTGAATTTATTCAGGATTTTAGGAGCAATAAAACTAGGGGTTGCTTTGGAGCATACTGCTCTGAAGTGATTTTCAGGGAAGAAAATGAATATTTTTCCTTGGGCTTTTGTTGGAGTTATTCAGAGAAGGAAAGATGAGCTAGGGGTGGATGGGTCACTTGGGTGAAAATCAAAGGGTATGCCCAAGTGTCAAGTCCATTTGAATTGATTCAAAACTCCAAATCCAGAGCAAATGCAAATGAAAGTCCGGAAAAAAGAGAGAACACAAATCCATGATGTCACAGACCTCCCCCACTTAGGCCTTGTTCGTTTAAACCTCCTCTCAAGAGGATTGGAGTGGATTGGAGGGGATTTTGGCTTGTAGGGGATCTAATCCCCCCGAATCCCTGCCAATCCCCTTCCAAAACCGCCTCAACCGAACAAGGCCTTAGGATGAATCTCGTCCTCGAGATTCGGTTGCTTGGGAAAAGAATTCTGGGTAGGTTGTCCTTATAAGTTCCTCTCTTTCCCAGGTTGCTTCTTCCTCGGTGTGATGCTCAGACTGGACCTTATAAAACTTAATCGCTTTACTGCGTGTGACCCTTTCTGCCTCATCTAAGATTCTGAACGGTCTCTCCTCATAGGTTAAATCCTTGGCAATCTCAATTGCTGACATATTAGTCCTCTTCTTGGGTGGTGAAATACACCTTCTTAGCTGTGATACGTGAAACACATAGTGTACTTCCAACAATTCTAGGGGTAATTCCAACTGATAAGCAATTGTGCCAACTTGTGTCATGACTGGGAACAGACCAATATATCTTGGTGCCAATTTGCCTCGGGTCTGAAATCTCTTGATTATCTTCATGGGTGTGACTCGGAGATACACGTGTTCACCAGGCTCAAAATTGACTTGCCAGTGTTTGGCATCATAATAACTCTTCTGTCGTGACTTAGCCAGTTGCAGTCTATCTCAGATCTCCTTGACTTGTTTCTCTGCCTCCAATATTAAATCAGTTCCGAAGATACGGCTGTCTCCAGTTTGAGACCAGTTTAATGGAGTGTGGCACTTACGACCGTACAAAGCTTCAACTGGTGACATCTTCAGACTGGTTTGGAAACTGTTGTTTTATGAGAATTCTGCATATGGCAGACAATCTTCCATTTGGGCCCATGGTCTAAAGCACATGCTCGAAGCATGTCTTCAAGGATTTGATTTACCCGCTCAGTCTAACCATCTGTTTGTGGGTGATAGGCTGTGCTGTATTCGAGGGCGGTCCCGAAAGCTTGATGGAGTCAGGACCAGAATGCGGAGGTAAACTATGAACCTCGGTCTGAAGTGATTGTTTTAGGCACTCCATGCAAACTGACAATCCGGGACACATATAAGTGTGCAAGTTGATCAACGCGAAATATGGTGCGGATGGGAATAAAATGAGCCACTTTAGTCAGGGTGTCCACTACGACCCATACTGCATCATTGCCTCGGTGAGTCCTGGGTAGACCGGTGATAAAGTCCATGCAGACATCATCCCATTTCCATTGCAAGACGGGTAGAGGTTGGAGAAGTCTGGCGGGTTTCTGGTGTTCCGCCTTTACTTTGTTGCAGATGTCACAACAAGCGACAAAATATGCGATGTCCCTTTTCATTCCATCCCACCAAAACATCTATCGAAGGTCTTCGTACATTTTAGTGCCTCCGGGGTGTATCGAATATGAGGACTCGTGTGCTTCTGCCAAAATTTTCTTTCTCAAGTCTGCTTGCTCGGTATGCATAGCCGCCCTTGAAACCTGAGTGTACCTAGTGCGTCCTTAGAGAAATCCTGAATCAGGCCTTCCCGCAGACGTTTGAGGTGTCCTTGCAGAATCTCACCGTCAGCCTGGGCATGCGAATCTCCTCCTCGAGAGTAGGAGTTACTTCCAAAATATTTGCAAGGCCGGCGTTTACAATTACCAAGTTAAGCTGGGCAATCTCTTGCTAGAGTTCAGGGGGCAAGGACTCCATCATGGCATTTAAACTGATAGGCTTGCGACTGAGAGCATCAACAACTATGTTAGCTTTTCCTGTATGATAATTTATTCCCAGATCATAGTCCTTGACCAACTCAAGCCATCTTCGCTGTCGGAGGTGTAAGTCTAGCTGAGTAAATATATATTTGAGACTCTTGTGGATGGTAAATATTTGACATCTTTTTCCAATGAGGTAATGTCTCCAAATATTTAGAGAGTGCACAACAGCAGCCAGTTCCAAATCATATGTAGGGTAATTTCCTTCATGAGGTCGTAGCTGGCGAGATGCGTAAGCTACCACCTTGCCATCTTGCATGAGTACGCACCCAATACCTTTATTGGATGCATCACAATATACATCAAATCTGCGGTAAATGTTTGGGAGAGTCTGTACTGGTGCTAATGGTAATATGGTTTTTAGCTCGTTAAAGCTCTTTTCGCAATCCTTAGTCCACTCAAACTTCTTATATTTCTTGAGGAGCTGTGTCATAGGCTTAGCAATCTTGAAAAATTCTTCGACGGACCGACAGTAATATCCGGTTAATCCAAGAAAACTTCGAATTTTGGATACCGTCGTGGGTGCTGCCCAATCAAGCACATCTTTTACTTTGCTGGGATCCACTGTGATGCCTTCTACTGAGAGAACATGTCCGAGAAATCTGACTTGTTTGAGACAAAACTCACACTTGCTGAATTTTGCATAAAGCCGGTGGTCACGGAGTCTCTGTAAGAATGCTCGGAGGTGTTCCTTGTGTTCTTCAACACTTTTAGAGTATATGAGAATATCATCGATGAAAACCACCACAAACTTATCCAAGAATTCCATGAACACCTTATTCATCATATGCATGAAAAAGGCTGGGGCATTTGTGAGACTGAAAGACATCACTGTATATTCATAGAGACCATAACGGGTAGTGAACACGGTCTTAGGAATATCTTCCTTCTTGATCTTGAGCTGATGATATTCGGACCTCAAATCAATCTTGGAAAATACTTTTGCCCCACTGAGTTGATCAAACAAATCATCAATCCTTGGTAGCGGGTATTTGTTCTTGATGGTGACATCATTCAACCGAGGGTAGTTGATATGTCTCTGTCGTATCTATAATTTTTGATTGTTTCATGCCAATATTCTACAACTTTCATATACTTTTGGCAACTTCTTATATTATTTTTGGGACTAACATATTGATCCAGTGCCCAGTGCCAGTTCCTGTCTATTGCATGTTTTATGTTTCACAGGAAACCCATATCAAACAGAATCCAAACAGGATAAAACGGACAATGGAATATTTGGGATTTTCCGAAAGAAGAATCAACGTGAAACGGTGCCCGAGGTGGCCACGAGGCAGGGGGCGCGCCTGGCCCCACTGGGCGCGCCCCTGACCCTCGTGAGCCCCTTGTAAGGCGTTTGATGCTCTACTTTGGCCGCAAGAAAGCTAATTTTTGGAAAAATATATGGGTGAAGGTTTCAATCCAATCGGAGTTACGGATCTCCGGATATAAAAAGAAACGGTGCCAGGGTAGAATCCAGGAGCGCAGAAACAGAGAGAGACAAAGAGACATATCCAATCTCGGACGGGCTCTTGCCCCTCCCATGCCATGGGAGCCAAGTACTAGAGGGGAAACCCTTATCCCATCTAGGGAGAAGGTCAAGGAATAAGAAGAAGAAGGGGGGGACTCTCTCCCCCTCGCTTCCGGTGGCGCCGGAACGTCGCCGGGGGCCATCATCATCACCGCAATCTACACCAAAACCTCCGCCATCTTCACCAACATCTCCATCACCTTCCCCCTTCTATATTCAGCGGTCCACTCTTTTGCAACCCGCTATACCCTCTACTTGAACATGGTGCTTTATGCTTCATATTATTATCCAATGATGTGTTGCCATCCTATGATGTCTGAGTAGATTTTTGTTGTCCTATCGGTGATTGATGAATTTCTATGATTGGTTTAATTTGCTTGTGGTTATGTTGTTGTCCTTTGGTGCCCATCATATGAGCGCGCGCGTGGATCACACCATAGGGTTAGTTGTATGTTGATAGGACTATGTATTGGAGGGCAAGAGTGAGAGAAGCTTCAACCTAGCATAGAAATTGATGCATACGGGATTGAAGGGGGACAAATATATCTTAATTCTATGGTTGGGTTTTACCTTAATGAACTTTAGTAGTTGCGGATGCTTGCTAATAGTTCCAATCATAAGTGCATAGAATTCCAAGTCAGGGATGACATGCTAGCAGTGGCCTCTCCCACATAAAACTTGCTATCGGTCTAGTAAAGTAGTCAATTGCTTAGGGACAATTTCACAACTCCTACCACCACTTTTCCACACTCGCTATATTTACTTTATTGCTTTTTCATCTAAACAGCTCCTACTTTTTAATTACGTACTCTTTATTATCTTGCAAACCTATCCAACAACACCTACAAAGTACTTCTAGTTTCATACTTGTTCTAGGCAAAGCAAACACTAAGCGTGCGTAGAGTCGTATCAGTGGCAGATAGGACTTGAGAGAATATTTGTTCTACCTTTAGCTCCTCGTTGGGTTCGACACTCTTACTTATCGAAAGAGGCTACAATTATCCCCTACACTTGTGGGTTATCATGACCTTTTTCTGGCGCCGTTGCCGTGGAGTCATAGCGTGGGGTGAATATTCTTGTGTGTGCTTGTTTGCTTTATCACTAAGTAATTTTTTATTTGTTGTTCTTAGTTGTTCTCTATCTTTAGTTATGGATATGGAACACAAAATACCAAAAAAATTAGGTGTACTTGCTACTCAAGGAGATGGGGAACCTCCTAAAACCCTCGATGCTTGTTATGTGAAAGAAATTATGTACTACTTTGATAATCCTGAGAAAACCACATTCAATTTTGTTATGGGAGACATGTTGGATCAACGTGAATACTTTAGGGATTATCGCTTGACTCAAAAAGGAAAACTATTATGGGATCAAATTTTGCTATACTTGTTGCTCAGGATCTATGCTTGAGACATGATTATACTTGTTGCTCTAGGATAAAGTTTCCACACCTTCCCTTTTCATGCAAATTCAATGATAATAAAACCTTGGCTTCTTACGCTAATGGTATCTATGATTACTATGATGTGGAACAAATAGAAGAATTCGTTGCTTTTATGGGTGCTTATGAGATTGAATCTATGTTTAAAGAGTTTGAAGATTTTGATGATTCAGTTTACAGACCTGAAAATTTTTCTATACTTAGATATTGCTATGAAAATTATGAATATAACTCCAATATTGATGCGTTTATTGAGAAAGTCTCCTCTGTCCAAGAAGAGACTAATATTTTGCAGGAGTCTATGGAAGAAGAAATTGATGAAACTATGAGCTCATTGGATGAAAAAGATGATGAGGAGAGTGAAGAACAAAAGGAGGAAGAGCGGATTGATCACCCATGCCCACCTTCTAATGAGAGTAACTCTTCAACTCATACATTGTTTAATTTCCCTTTGTGCTTACCGAAGGATGATTGCTATGATGATTGTTATGATCCCGTTGATTCTCTTGAAATATCCCTTTTTGATGATGCTTGCTATGCTTGTGGCCAAGATGCCAATATGATTGATGCTTATGGAGATGAACTTGCTATAGTCCATTATGTTAAACATGAAATTGTTGCTATTGCACCCACACATGATAGTCCTGTTATCTTTTTGAATTCTCCAAACTACACTATATCGGAGAAGTTTGTGCTTATTAAGGATTATGTTGATGGGTTGCATTTTACCGTTGCACATGATGATTTTGATAGATATAATATGCATGTGCTTGCTGCTCCTACTTGCAAGTATTATGAGAGAGGAACTATATCTCCACCTCTCTATGTTTTCAATATGATAAAATTGCAAGAAACTGCTTATACTATGCATTGGCCTTTACTTGGTGAGCATGAATTGTTCTTTTATGACATGCCGATGCATAGGGAGAGAGTTAGACTTTGCTGTTGCATGATATATGTTACTTTGTGCTCACTACTAAATTACAAATCATTATTAATTAAAATTGGCTTTGATATACCTTGGGATCCGGGTGGATCCATTGCTTGAGCACTATATGCCTAGCTTAATGGCTTTAAAGAAAGCGCTCCCAAGGAGACAACCCGGAAGTTTTAGAGAGTCATCTATTTCTGTTGAGTGCTTTCATATAGTCTAAAAACAAAAAAATAAAGAGGGGAACCCAAAACTTTTCAAAAAGGGAAGTGAAAGTGAGAGAGACAACCACTGTTGAAGTGGGAGCTAGCCTTGAACTTTGTTCATGCTCACAGAAACTTTGTGAATCTTGATTACAGAAACTTCTCATCAAAAATAATTATCCCCTTGTACAATTCCATTGTATTATAAAAATAATGTGCCAAGGTTTGCCTTTAGGATGTTTACAATGTTTGTTGGTTTGTGCGGTGCAGGACAGAAACTTTGGCTGTAGTGCGCAATTTTACATTTTTTACTAGAACGTCAAATGGTTATGATTCTTTTTGCACCGTCTTGATGTAAAAATGTTTTATTTTTCCTTATTTTGGTAGAATTTTTGGGGTAACATAAGTATGGTGAATGTTCAGATTTCTACAGACTGTTCTGTTTTTGACAGATTCTGTTTTTGATGCATAGCTTGCTTGTTTTGATGAAACTATTAATTTCTATCAGTGGATTAAGCCATGGAAAATCTATATTACAGTAGACACAATGCAAAAACAAAATATGAATTGGTTTGCAACAGTACTTAGAGTAGTGATTTGCTTTATTATACTAACGGATCTTATTGAGTTTTCTGTTGAAGTTTTGTGTGGATGAAGTGTTTGATCGAGAAGGTCTCGATATGAGGAAAAGGAGGAGAGGCAAGAGCTCAATATTGGGGATGCACAAGGCACCCCAAGTAAATATTCAAGGAGACTCAAGCGTCTAAGCTTGGGGATGCCCCGGAAGGCATCCCCTCTTTCTTCAACAAGTATCGATATGTTTTCGGATTTGTTTCGTTTACGCGATATGTGCAAGTCTTGGAGCGCCTTTTGCATTTAGTTTTCACTTTTCTTTTATGCACCATGATGGTATGAGATAGTCCTTGGTTGATTTATAGAATTATCATTGCACTTCACTTAAATCTTTGGAGTATGGTTTTATAGAATGCTTCATGTGCTTCACTTATATCATTTGAAGTTTGGATTGCCTGTTTCTCTTCACATAGAAAACCACCATTTGTAGAATTAAACTCTCTCGCTTCACTTATATCTATTTAGAGAGATGACAGGAATTGGTCATTCACATGGTTAGTCATAAAATCCTACATAAAACTTGTAGATCACCGAATATGATATGTTTGATTCCTTGCAATAGTTTTGCGATATAAAGGTGGTGATATTAGAGTCGTGCTAGTTGAGTAATTGTGAAATTGAGAAATACTTGTGTTGAGGTTTGCAAGTCCTGTAGCATGCATGTATGGTAACCTTGTGTGACAAATTTGTTGCATGGGGTGCTCTTTTAATTGCCTTCCTTATGAGTGGAGGTCGGGATCGCGCAATGGTTAACTCCTACCAACCCTTCCCCTAGGAGCATGCGTAGTAGTACTTTGCTTCGAGGTCAAGTAGACTCTTGCAATAAGTATATGAGTTCTTTATGACTAATGTGATTCCATGGATTATACGCACTCTCACCCTTTCATCATTGCTAGCCTCTTTGGTACCGTGCATTGCCCTTTCTCACCTTGAGAGTTGGTGCAAACTTCGTCGGTGCATCCAAACCCCGTGATATGATACGCTCTATCACACATAAGCATCCTTATATCTTCCTCAAAACAGCCACCATACCTACCTATTATGGCATTTCCATAGCCATTCCGAGATATATTTCCATGCAACTTCCATCATCATCATATACATGACTTGAGCATTCATTGTCATATTGCTTTGCATGATCGTAAGATAGCTAGCATGATGTTTTCATGGCTTGTCCGTTTTTTGATGTCATTGCTACGCTAGATCATTGCACACCCCGGTACACCGCCGGAGGCATTCATATAGAGTCATATTTGTTCTAGATATCAAGTTGTAATATTGACTTGTAAGTAAATAAAAGTGTGTTGACAATCATTATTAGAGCATTGCCCTAGTGAGGAAAGGATGATGGAGACTATGATTCCCCCACAAGTCGGGATGAGATTACGGACTTTATGAAAAATAAAATATGCCAAGGAATCCCAAATAAAAAAAGAGGCCAAATAAGCCCACCAAAAAATTAAATTAAATTAAAAAAAGAGAGGAGAAAATAAAAAATGAGAGAAAAACAGAGAAGGGGCAATGTTACTATCCTTTTAGCACACTTGTGCTTCAAATAGCACCATGTTATTCATATAGAGAGTCTCTTGAGTTATCACTGTCATATACTAGTGGGAATTTTCATTATAGAACTTGGCTTGTATATTCCGGTGATGGGCTTCCTCAAATGCCCGAGGTCTTCATGAGCAAGCAAGTTGGATGCACACCCACTTAGTTTCAGTTTGAGCTTTCATACATTTATAGCTCTAGTGCATCCGTTGCATGGCAATCCCTACTCACTCACATTGATATCTATTAATGGGCATCTCCATAGCCTGTTGATACGCCTAGTTGATGTGAGACTATCTTCACTACAAAAAAAAGACACATCCATGACATTTTGGGCCGAACAAATTTTTTTCTGTCATACATATGACACTTCTATGACGATAATTGTGACAAAACCCGGTATCATCATAGATGTGGTGGGCTCCTACTTTGACAAAAAATCATGACAGAAAATGGGCTTTTCTTCCTGGGCGGGCCGGAGACACAGCTGCATGACATTCTTTGGGCCGTCCATGACTAAAAAAACCATGGTAGAAGCGAGGGCGAGGAAAATTTCGGGGAGTTCCCGGTTACGGTGGGAGGTCAGGGGCCGAGCAATGCGCGTTTCTCTCATACACGTACGCGCATGTGTGTGAGGCGTTGCCTCTAACTGAACCCGAGCGAGGCATTGGGCTCTAACTGAACCCGAGCGATTGCACTGCAGGCTACGCGTTACTGAACCCGAGCAATCGATCGATGGCTATTAATTGAACCCGATCGAGCGATTCCTTCGCTACTGCTGCTAACTAAAGCCGATCGATTGGATGAACAGTGAGCGTTGCGGGGGGGTTTGGATGAACAGTGAACGGTGGCGTTGCCTCTGGATGAACAGGACCCCGTTGTGTGGAGGGCTGGATGAACAGTAGATGGTGGAGGGGTGCCCGTGGAGGGGTGGTTGAACAGGACCCCGTGGTGTGGTGGAGGGCTGGATGAACAGTAGACGTTGGAGGGGTGCCCGTGGAGGGGTGGTTGAACAGTAGCCGGTGGAGTAGCACATGGTGGAGGCTGGATGAACAGGAGCCCGTGGAGGCTGGAGGAGGTCGACGGTAGCCCGTGGAGGCTGGAGGAGGTTGACGGTGGAGATGAACAATATCCCATGGAGTCCCGTTTTGTGGTATGACACACCCCTCCCGATGA